>NC_060123.1:573604750-573907780 GCF_021461395.2 Schistocerca americana | reverse complement strand
GATTTAATTTGACTACATACCATTATCCTCGTTTTGCTTTTGTTGATGTTCATCTTATATCTTCCCTTCAAGACACCATCCATTCCATTCAACTGCTCTTCCAAGTCCTTTGCTGTCTCTGACAGAATTACAATGTCATCGGCGAACCTCAAAGTTTTTATTTCTTCTCCATGAATTTTAATACCTACTCCGAATTTTTCTTTTGTTTCCTTTACTGCTTGCTCAATATACAGATTGAATAACATCGGGGAGAGGCTACAACCCTGTCTCACTCCTTTCCCAACCACTGCTTCCCTTTCATGCCCCTCGACTCTTATAACTGCCATCTGGTTTCTGTACAAATTGTAAATAGCCTTTCGCTCCCTGTATTTTACCCCGCCACCTTCAGAATTTGAAAGAGAGTATTCCAGTTAACGTTGTCAAAAGCTTTCTCTAAGTCTACAAATGGTAGAAACGTAGGTTTGCCTTTTCTTAACCTTTCTTCTAAGATAAGTCGTAAGGTTAGTATTGCCTTACGTGTTCCAACATTTCTACGGAATCCAAACTGATCTTCCCCGAGGTCCGCTTCTACCAGTTTTTCCATTCGTCTGTAATGAATTCGCGTTAGTATTTTGCAGCTGTGACTTATTAAACTGATGGTTCGGTAATTTTCACATCTGTCAACACCTGCTTTCTTTGGGATTGGAATTATTATATTCTTCAGTCCGGAACCGCGCTGCTGCTACGGTCGCAGGTTCGAATCCTGCCTCGGGCATTGATGTGTGTGATGTCCTTAGGTTAGTTAGGTTTAAGTAGTTCTAAGTCTAGGGGACTGATGACTTCAGATTATATTCTACTCACATGTGTATCAGTTTTTGACTGATACAATCCAGTTCGTTGCATTGGACAGCAAACGTTCCACAGAAAGCATTAGAGGCGCTAATCTTCTCACTATGCACAAATGAATTCACAAAATGGTTCAAAGGCTCCAAGCACTATGGGACTTAACATCTGAAGTCATCAGTCCCCTAGACTTAGAACTACTTAAACCTAACTAACCTAAGGACATCACACACATCAATGCCCGAAGCAGGATTCGAACCTGCGACCGTAGCAGCAGCGCGGTTCCGGACTGAAGCGCCTAGAGCCGCTCGGCCACAGGGGCCGGCAATGAATTCACACTTATTAAAAGATTCCCGGCTATTTGCCAGTGATCCATTGACCATTGATCCATTGACCCTCTGTGACAATTCAGATGCTGGTCACTACTGGCTGAACGAACCACAGCGTAAATCGGACCTTCATAGAAGTTTCCTCTTGAAGATGTCCTCCGAAGATGGAGACGAATCATTTAGTTTTTCCAACATATACACACGACCACGATGTAATAGTCTAGAATATTTTAGTAGGTCGACATTTCTATTAGGCTAATTGTCTCTGAGAATCATTTCACACGACATTTCACATGATAAACAGTGGTTTACCAAACGGCTTTTGGCCGATAGCGAAGCATCTACTGATATGTGCAATCATTTCTGACAGATACAATCCAGTGCGTTTCATTGGACAGCAAACGTTCCGCAGAAAGGATTAGAGCAACTAATCTTACCAGTATGCATAAATGAATTCACACTCATCAAAAGACTCGGAGCTATTTGGCAGTGGTGGAATTCTCATGAAGAGTCACTACTGTGTGATCGAGCCCGGGTGCAAATTGGACTATCACTGAATCTAAAACCTCCTTGAAGATGTCCTCCGAAAATGTGGCGAAACTTTGAGTTTCGTATTCATTCGACGACAATGTTAAAATTCGGAATATTTTTTTGCGTGAAAGCATTCATGATTTAGTATCTGAAAGTCATTTAGTTTCCTATCTGAAAGTCATTTAGTGGCATCGAAGTTACGTCTGAATTTGCCTAAGGAAGCGTTATAGGCCCTCTGCTGTTCTCAGTCTGTGTAAAAGAGTTAGGAAACAGAACGACTTAGGAGATAATCTGACCATTCCAGATTTCTGTTACGCGACAAAGCACACAAATTTAAAATTCGTCGTTCCAGCTAAATATGTAGCGTCTACAATTGTGAACAACTTTTATTGGTATACAAAATTGTTAGAGCTTTCGTGGCCAATTGTTGATAAACTGCCTATTGGCTTCTGTCTCGGGTTCTTCGGCCGACGTTCATCTAATGATTTTTCTGACGTTTCGCCAGCACGAGTGGCTGGCAGTGTCAAAGCTTCACCCTCCATTGCCGGTGGTGAACTGGAGGCGAGCTCGCGGGCGCAGACTATATGTACCTGGCGCGCCAACGTCCGAGGGCTTCTCCGCGGTCATTTCCGGTGCGGTTCTCCTCTTGCTACCTGCGACGGTCGTTCGCTGCAGTACGGGCAGCCAGGATCCGTTTACCTTAAGGCTTTCCTCTTTCTTGTTGAAACTGTTCGCGTGTTTATGGATTTCTACAGCTTCTCTGAACAAGCGCGTGTGATAGTGCTTCTCTACAGCCAGAACTTCCGTGTCGGCGAATTTTATTACGTGGTGGGTCTCATTCAGTGCGTCCTCTGCCACGGCCGATTTCTCCACCTGCCCCAACCTGCAATGTCACTTATGCTCTTTGATCCTGGTGTTAATTGATCGTCCAGTCATTCCGACATAAACTTTTCCGCATGTGCATGGTATACGGTATATTCCCGACATTGCAAGTGGGTCTCTTTTCTCCTTCGCCGATCTAAGACACTCTTTGATCTTCCTTGTCGGTTTGAAATTCGTCTTTACGCCGTGTTTGCGCAATATACGGCCGATTCTGTCCGTCACTCTGGGAATGTATGGCAGAAAGGCCGTACCCGACATTTCATTTTCTGGTTCCTTACTTCGCCGAGTGTTTGGCTCTGTTACACTTCTAATGTAATTTGTGGAGTACCCATTGCTCCACAGAACAGTTTACAGGTGTTGGATTTCTCGTTTGAGGTGTTGAGGCTCACATATTCGTCCTGCTCTCGTTACGAGCGTACTAATCATGCCTCTTTTCTGGCTCGGGTGGTGGTTTGACAGATCGTGCAGGTATCGGTCCGTGTGTGTCGGTTTCCGATACACGCTGTGTCCCAGGTTTTCGCCGTCCCTTGTGACCAGCACATCTAGAAATGGCAGTTTCTTGTCCTTTTCTACTTCCATGGTAAATGTTATGTTGGCATGGAGACTGTTCAAGTGTCTAAGGAATTCACCGAGCTGTTCTTCACCATGGCTCCACACCACGAAAGTATCATCGACGTACCTGTACCACATCTTAGGTTTGCAAGTCGCCGAGTCCAGTGCCTGTGCTTCGAATTGTTCCATGAAGAAGTTGGCCACCACTGGACTGAGAGGACTACCCATGGCGACACCTTCCAGTTGTTCGTAGAAATCGCCATTCCACGTAAAATAGCTCGTGGTGAGGCATGCATGGAAGATCTTTTTGATGTCTTGCGGGAACATGGAACCGATGTGCTCCAGAGCGTCACTGAGTGGCACTTTCGTAAATAACGAAACAACATCAAAACTGACCAGGATGTCGTTTGGCGCAAGTTTCAGTTTCTTCAGCTTCTCAATGAAATGTCCTGAGTCCTTAATGTATGTGTCGGTCTTCCCCACGTGTGGCTGGAGCAGAGAGGCCAAGTGTTTCGCCAGTTTATACGTTGGTGAGCCAGGAGCGCTAACGATCGGTCTCAGTGGAACGTTGTTCTTATGGATCTTGGGTAATCCATACAGCCGAGGTGGTAGGGCTTCTGTGTTGCGCAGGTTTCTCTGTATGTCCGCCGGCAGAGAAGACGCCTTGATTAATCGATTCGTATTCCGAGTGATACGCTGCGTAGGATCTGCGCTTAGTTTTCGGTACGTCGTCGGATCTAATAGGTCTCGGATCTTTTGCTCATAATCTTCGGTCTTCATTACGACGGTCGCATTCCCCTTATCGGCAGGCAGTACCAATATACTCTTGTCGGCGTTGAGATTCTTAATGCCTTGTACCTCTTCTTTCTTCAGGTTGCAAGCTGGTGGTTTTGCTCGGCGCAGTATCCTGGCTGTTTCAGTGCGTATTTCCTCTGCCCTTTCACAAGAATGGGTCCGAATGGCTGCTTCGGTGTTGGCAATGATGTCCTCCATAGGTATAGTTCTCGGGATGACAGCGAAATTGGTATCACGATATCAAAATGTTATGAGGAATGTGAATCACACGCTGCATTTTATTGATAGAACACTTATTAAATGCAACAAATCCACTAAGAGACTGTCTACACTACACTTCTCCTTCCTCTTACGGAGAACTTTTGGGCGTTATGGTCGACTTACTAGATAGGACTAACAGAGGACCTCGAAACGTTTCAAAGAAGGCCAGCACATTTTGTACTACCGCGAAATAGACAGTGTCGTGGATATTATGGTGAATTGGGTTCCAATCATTAAAGCAAAGACATTTTTTGTGACGGCGATATCTTTTCACGAAATATCAATCGTCAACTGTTTTTTTCTGAATGCTAAAGTATTTTTTTCTCTCCGATCCACATACAAATGAACATCGTGATAAAAAAAATGAGAGGATTTAGAGCTCTGACGGAAAGATACAGGTGTTAATTTTTCCCAAGTTCTAAGAACGTATAATGATGAAGAAATATGTGACAGTAGTTCTACGCACCCTCTACTGATCACTTAATTGTGGATTGCAAAGCAATCGTGTACCTGTAGACGTTTACAGTCATAAATGAGTCGCCAACATAATAACCAGCGACACTATTTCGTCACTGATAATACTGTCGTCTACTGTACAAGCGAGCATCTTTGCCGGATGATAGTGAAAAAGACATACAAGGACTGAGTATTTTCACTTGTTTCACTGAATTTCAGATCTCCTTAAACTAGAATAAGGCCTAGATAATGCTCACAAATAAGAGAAAGGGCTGATGGTACCCGAGTATAGCGTCGTTTATGTGGGTTTCCATATCTTTCAAACAGCCTGGAGTGACACTGTGATGCTGTATGAAATTGAACGCCAGAGGTAGGGAGGGCAAATGGAACACCCCGTTTTGTTCCGGAGACTCTCGAAAAATAAAGTGCAACTTTCAACGGAAGTATATCAAGTGTCTAATATGAAGCATACTAAAAAGGTGATCCTGTGTTTGTGCTCTTTATCGAGCTTAAGGCAACATATATAACTGATGTAGTGTTAGCTCCCGCAGAAGGAGAATACATCAATGCTAAAGATGATACAACTCCACAGCATCATTATTACGACTGTCACAGAACATACTCCTTTGTAACCTCTCGATATCTAGCACTCCTTCTATGCATTACTTACAAGGGAAGTAAGCCACTTCGATAGCCACGGCTCGCAAATCCTCATCCTGAAAACAACACACTGAGCCATTTGTAAGATCACCTATTCAGGGTCTAAGAGGTGAACTTTGGTAATGCGAAGAGACAAAGTATCGATGTAATAGATCCAAAAACATACATACGAGGGTATCAATCTCGTGATTTCTTGCTATATTTCCCTCTTTAACGTAAGTTAAAGTTAAGGGTCGTCGAGCAGATGCGCGTCGAGGAGTATATAGAGGGCCTATACAAGGGCGATGTACTTGAGGACAATATTATGGAAATGGAAGAGGATGTAGATGAAGATGAAATGGGAGATACGATACTGCGTGAAGAGTTTGACAAAGCACTGAAAGACCTGAGTCCAAACAAGGACCCGGGAGTAGACAACATTCCATTAGAGCTACTGACGGCCTTGGGAGAGCCAGTCCTGACAAAACTCTACCATCTGGTGAGCAAGATGTATGATACAGGCGAAATACCCTCAGACTTCAAGAAGAATATAATAATTCCAATCTCAAAGAATGCAGGTGTTGACAGATGTGAAAATTACCGAACTATCAGTTTAATAAGTCACGGCTGCAAAATACAAACGCGAATCCTTTACAGACGAATGGAAAAACTAGTAGAAGCCGACCTCGGGGAAGATCAGTTTGTATTCAATAGAAATAGTGGAACACGTGAGGCAATACTGACCCTACGACTTGTCTTAGAAGCTAGATTAAGGAAAGGCAAACCTACGTTTCTAGCATTTGTAGACTTAGAGAAGCTTTTGACAATGTTGACTGGAATACTCTCTTTCAAATTCTAAAGGTGGCAGGGGTAAAATACAGGGAGCGAAAGGCTATTTACAATTTGTACAGAAACCAGATGGCAGTTATAAGAATCGAGGGGCACAAACGGGAAGCAGTGGTTGGGAAGAAAGTGAGACAGGGTTGTAGCCTATCCCCGATGTTATTCAATCTGTATATTGAGCAAGCAGTGAAGGAAACAAAAGAAAAATTCGAAGTAGGTATTAAAATCCATGGAGAAGAAATAAAAACTTTGAGGTTCGCCGATGACGTAATTCTGTCAGAGACAGCAAAGGACTTGGGAGAGCAGTTGAACGGAATGGATAGTGTCTTGAAAGGAGGATATAAGATGAACATCAACAAAAGCAAAACGAAGATAATGGAATGTAGTCGAATTAAGTCGGGAGACGCTTAGGGTATTAGATTAGAAAATGAGACACTTAAAGTAGTAAAGGAGTTTTGCTATTTGGGGAGCAAAATAACTAATGATGGTCGAAGTAGAGAGGATATAAAATGTAGACTGGCAATGGCAAGGAAAGCATTTCTGAAGTAGAGAAATTTGTTAACATCGAGTATATATTTAAGTGTCAGGAAGTCGTTTCTGAAAGTTTTTGTGTGGAGTGTAGCCATGTATGGAAGTAAAACATGGACGATCAATAGTTTAGTCAAGAAGAGAATAGAAGCTTTCGAAATGTCGTGCTACAGAAGAATGCTGAAGATTAGATGGGTAGATCACATAATTAATGAGGGGGTATTGAACAAGATTAGGGAGAAGAGAAGTTTGTGGCACAACTTGACTAGAAGAAGGGATCGATTGGTAGGACATGTTCTTAGGCATCAAGGGATCACCAGTTTAGTATTGGAGGGCAGCGTTGAGGGTAAAAATCGTAGAGGGAGACCAAGAGATGAATACACCAAGCAGATTTAGAAGGTTGTATGTTGTACTAGGTACTGAGAGATGAAGAAGCTTGCACAAGATAGAGTAGCGTGGAGAGCTGCATCAAACCAGTCTCAGGACTGAAGACCACAACAACAACAACACAACAACAACAACGACATACATTAAAACTTTCACGGCTTCTTTGATGACCGACTTCCAGAAATCCGAAGCGCGGACTAGAATTTGTGTCGCCTGAAACAAGATCTTGTGCTTACCGATAAGGCCATGACTGGCTGAACTGAATTTTCTAGATTTTGCTGCCGGTGTCCGGTGCAGAGCTGGGAAAAAAACCGCTGTCACATTTACACGGAATATCAACGCCATCTGCTGGGGCTCTGGCAGCGTGATTATCCTTCTCTGACCACAACATCCACTGCATTTCCTTTAGGCCGGCGACGTTTCATACCATGTAATGTGTCAATTTCACCGAGAAAATTTTATACAGCCCCAAGACGTGTTTTTACCTTCTGTCAGAAGGATAACCAATTATAACTGGTTTTAATCTGAAAGGAAGTTTCAAGCTGCATTAGAAGTTCACAGGAAACTTCGCTTACACCTCTCTTCAGTAATAGTGTGTGGGATTTGTGGCGTACCGCTCCTTGCAGGCTGACAATTACAGTACTTCCCTGCATAGAGAACAACAGTGCAATAAAATGCATGAAAGAACCCTTTATCAGCCTCCAAGATTCGATGGGAGCAGAATGTAGAGGTCTGGCATGAGATGATATATACTAAACTTGTGAACTATATTTATCAACAAAACATACGCAGTGATATCGCTGGTATGGATTTTTCGAAGTACGTGCGAATTAGACTATTTTATACAGAAGCCTTAATTTTGTCACTCACACTGTGACTTCACGTGGTCGCTGCGGTTTCCCGAGCATGTGCGTCTTCTCTAGCTCTGGCTCGACGATTCGCCGAAATTCGCTGCACTACCATCTACGTTGAGGTCATAGGTCGACGAAAGCACCGAGGAGGCTTCTGAGCTCATGAAGCGGCCGAAACTGCAGTTGAACTACAGTTCTCTCCCACACAACGACCTCCCAGCAGCTTGGATTACAGGAGCGCGCCAGCACTGCCAGCCGTGCTCTGACGAGAGTTATTCCCAGAAACGTGTGATTCAGGTCGTTGTTAGTCCCTGTTCCGTATGTGAAAAGTAATGACATGTGTATCTGAAGGATTTAGTATTATATTATTGTTACTGAAATATGTCGACAGGTTTTCGATGGCTGTAGTTTAGCTGTAAGACTTGGAGGTTAGTACATTATCTTCCGTTCCTTTTTTACCTTATAAACCAGAAGAAAACTCATCATAACGTAATACTTGCTCTACAGAATCAACATATATGCGTTTCAGTAAGAATGATACTCGAGTCTTCGTTCACTCTGTTACCAATCGCTTCAGACGAATTTCTCAGATGAGTCACGACTGATGTGATTCTCATTCTAGGCTTTCTCAGTACGCACCACCTCTAATAACAAGGATACCAAAGGAACAATAGACTCTAACCTTCGGTCGTTTTTTCAGTATCTTAATAAGTCGCAATGAGGGCATCATTGATTTTGGAGTTTTGCCATTCCACAACAACGTGATACAGTTTTCTGTCATTGCCGATATAAACCCCACATTTAGTGTCTGGTCTAAGAGACTGCGAATTTTTGCAATTGAAAAACCGTTATTTGCAGCACTTTATTGTATATTTTGACTGTAACATATAATAGTTTTATATACAGTCAACTTCCTGTATGTCAAATATTTATTATAACCGTAACGTACAAAGGAAAGTGGGAATAAAGATTAGGGAAGAAATACGGGACGTTATAGCCTATTGGAGAAATCCTAAACAAAGTAATCACAACTAAAAATTTTACATTTTTGGGGGTTCACAGCCTCAAAGTGTTTTGACAATGAAAACATGGTCCGGTATGCTTTATTCTTTTTATTATCTATGCGATTCGCCAATTTCAACCTTTGGTCATTTTCAAGCACGTATCTAATGCATCCAGCTTCATTTTACATTACAACACATCGCTGGCATATGTGGACAGGAATACGTCTTATTTGTGTGCGTATGATATGTTTCTGTTTGAATCGGCAAATAGACAAAAAGACGTACAATAATGTATTGTATTTGTGCGTTATACGCACAGGAGTAAGATGTATTCCTGTCTGCATCCACCAGAGCTATACTATTATGTAAAACGAAGCTGGAAGCTTAAGAGATGTGCTTCAAAATGACAAAAGGTTAAAGCTGGCCAACCGCATAGAAAAAAAGAATGTAGCCTACATGGGCCATGTTCTCAATCTCTAATCACAACTTGGTCAAAATAACCGTGGCAGTAGTGAATAAGTGTAGGCACTGGACTGTTAGGAATAAGCTACTTGTTTTTTATTGCTGCTAGTCATATTATTTATTTAATACATCGATAGGCATTCCGACCATGTTTTATTGTGTGTGGTAAGCTTAGATACGCTCTCAATTTTGTTTCTACAAAATTAGTACAAGATAATTTTGAGACAAAAGGCTTTTGTCTTACCTGCTGTATTATAAACAATACATTAGATTTCTTCGGGTTGGACGCAAATTAAGAGCTGAAAGAAACGCTATTCAAGGAGATTTTATGCAGTCCAACTGCTGTCAACAGTATGACAAAAAGTGTTTATATCCTTAATTCAGAGAAAATGCTGAAGAAGTACTTGTTAATATAACAAATCGCCTTCGTTTTTATGGACATATTCTAAGTTTCCCTCTAGCGCAAATAAACTTCCGCAACGAAGCGAACAACTTAACAGAGCGAAGTAGAGGCTAGCACTGAAAAAAAATGTAATAACAATAAAAAGTTGACTAGAATGAACGTAGCGATTTGTAAATAAAGAAAATTAATACACTCCTGGAAATGGAAAAAAGAACACATTGACACCGGTGTGTCAGACCCACCATACTTGCTGCGGACACTGCGAGAGGGCTGTACAAGCAATGATCACACGCACGGCACAGCGGACACACCAGGAACCGCGGTGTTGGCCGTCGAATGGCGCTAGCTGCGCAGCATTTGTGCACCGCCGCCGTCAGCGTCAGCCAGTTTGCCGTGGCATACGGAGCTCCATCGCAGTCTTTAACACTGGTAGCATGCCGCGACAGCGTGGACGTGAACCGTATGTACAGTTGACGGACTTTGAGCGAGGGCGTATAGTGGGCATGCGGGAGGCGGGGTGGACGTACCGCCGAATTGCTCAACACGTGGGGCGTGAGGTCTCCACAGTACATCGATGTTGTCGCCAGTGGTCGGCGGAAGGTGCGCGTGCCCGTCGACCTGGGACCGGACCGCAGCGACGCACGGATTCACGCCAAGACCGTAGGATCCTACGCAGTGCCGTAGGGGACCGCACCGCCACTTCCCAGCAAATTAGGGACACTGTTGCTCCTGGGGTATCGGCGAGGACCATTCGCAACCGTCTCCATGAAGCTGGGCTACGGTCCCGCACACCGTTAGGCCGTCTTCCGCTCACGCCCCAACATCGTACAGCGCGCCTCCAGTGGTGTCGCGACAGGCGTGAATGGAGGGACGAATGGAGACGTGTCGTCTTCAGCGATGAGAGTCGCTTCTGCCTTGGTGCCAATGATGGTCGTATGCGTGTTTGGCGCCGTGCAGGTGAGCGCCACAATCAGGACTGCATACGACCGAGGCACACAGGGCCAACACCCGGCATCATGGTGTGGGGAGCGATCTCCTACACTGGCCGTACACCACTGGTGATCGTCGAGGGGACACTGAATAGTGCACGGTACATCCAAACCGTCATCGAACCCATCGTTCTACCATTCCTAGGCCGGCAAGGGAACTTGCTGTTCCAACAGGACAATGCACGTCCGCATGTATCCCGTGCCACCCAACGTGCTCTAGAAGGTGTAAGTCAACTACCCTGGCCAGCAAGATCTCCGGATCTGTCCCCCATTGAGCATGTTTGGGACTGGATGAAGCGTCGTCTCACGCGGTCTGCACGTCCAGCACGAACGCTGGTCCAACTGAGGCGCCAGGTGGAAATGGCATGGCAAGCTGTTCCACAGGACTACATCCAGCATCTCTACGATCGTCTCCATGGGAGAATAGCAGCCTGCATTGCTGCGAAAGGTGGATATACACTGTACTAGTGCCGACATTGTGCATGCTCTGTTGCCTGTGTCTATGTGCCTGTGGTTCTGTCAGTGTGATCATGTGATGTATCTGACCCCAGAAATGTGTCAATAAAGTTTCCCCTTCCTGGGACAATGAATTCACGGTGTTCTTATTTCAATTTCCAGGAGTGTATGTAAGTCATAGAGCGACCTGACAAGTTTTTGTATTTAGGGCAGTTGAAGACAAAGAATGGACGGATACCAACTGAAATGAACCAAAGAGATAAAAATGGCCTGGTATTCGCTTGTCGAGCTGAACAGTGTGATGTCGATTATCAGAGAGAGAGATGTAATGAATTTGTAGCAATACCGTATGTACAGTGAGAAACAAATATAGCTAAATTCTGTTGCTTTTTTCACTCAACTAGCAACAGAACAGAAATCTGAGAAGCGACAGGGAAGGGAGAGAGCTCGAAGTCCCAAAGTCTTCGCCCTCGTAAACATTTCTGGGTTATCTTAAGAGTATCCTTGGAGATATCTGAGTCGTAACAGACTGACAGTCGTTCGTAAATACGCAAAGTAAAAAAAAAAAACCACATAAATAAGTCACTGTCATAGAGTGCGGGAAAAGATAGCGCTGTTGTAAAATTTCGGCTATGGGAGGAAATAGGGAAAAAAGGGTGTGCTCGTATTCATTACGCTATGCCTAATCTCTCGCTTGATAGCTGATTTAGCATTTGGCTACTTCGCACAAAACGCAAAGTGAGCTATTAAGCTTCGTTTCGACGCTTGTATGCTATCTGTTCGGCTCTTTATCGCTTGCGGACCTAGTGACCCTTAGAAAAGAAATTTTAAAATACTTTCGATGCCGTTCTTTTTTCAACAAACTACGTCTTACTTTCATATTGATTTCGACTGAAATAATGTTCCCAGATTAAAACTAATCTTACCCTCATCGCAGTTACTCTCAAAACAGTTAAATAACAAGAAAACAATTCTGGGGGATTAGTAAGGGATATGCATATAATATTATTGACTGGATACTATGTGAGATATATTCGGCAATCTAGAGAGGTGTCCTTTCTCTGCGCATCCTTGATATTCATTCGCAGCATGTAAGAAGATAACTGTGTAATTTAAGTGCAGAGTGTATCATTGCAGCTGTGCTGATGACCAAGATGAGAGAGAAATGTAAGACTCTCATGCAACACTCGGATCATTATCACCAGCTGTTAACTATAGAGACACTGCAGGGAATTCTGGGCTACTGCCGGCCGAAGTGGCCGTGCGGTTATAGGCGCTGCAGTCTGGAACCGCGAGGCCGCTACGGTCGCAGGTTCGAATCCTGCCTCGGGGATGGATGTGTGTGATGTCCTTAGGTTAGCTAGGTTTAACTAGTTCTAAGTTCTAGGGGACTAATAACCTCAGAAGTTGAGTCCCATAGTGCTCAGAACCATTTGAACCATTTTTTTTTCTGGGCTACTTGGCACCTTCATCCGAAGAACGAATCGTCACCGCAGTGTCACATACCTTCTGTCTCTCCATCAGAAACTGCATAGCGCTTTGGACTCTCTCAGAACTACGAGCGTGCGACGTCCCTTTTCATGCCCCACGTCCCTTTTAGCGTCCCGCGTTTCTCTTGTAAGCGTCATTCGTAATAGTTAGTTAGTTAGTTAGTTACGTGTTCCATTGATCAATAGCACGGAAAACCGTTATGATGTGGAATGTGTCAATAACTGCTTGGACACACAGTGCCAAAGAAATACAATACATAAAAGCAGCAAGCAAGTGTTTGTTTCTTGGAATAGCTACAAGAGCGTTGTCATTGGCTACTTAGCAAGATGCGAAGGAATTAACGCTTGTGAAACAGTTATTCACCAAGCGAGAGTCGCTAAAACTGAAATGAGACAACATGTGAGTTTATGAATCCTCTATAGTATCCAAAGTCTCCAGATAACTTAAGTTTATCAGATAGCTGATTGGAGGAATATATATTGTGAGTCGAAGGGAGCCTGTCGCGCTATGTTGACGAAGCTGGTAATTCTGTAGAGTGACATTTAAAATGGCTGATGTACTTGGAGATTATGCAGTCATAGAGATGAGGTTCATGATCGATTAATCACTGCCGTGAATTGGCATTAATTACATTGTCTCTGAGTATAACAGTATATCAGTAAATATTCTTCTATTTAACGGATTTTAGTTTATATTTTTATTCGTTTGTTATTCTCAATAATAGAGATGGAAGTATTAATGGCTCATTCCAAGTTATCTCACTATTTTGGAAACTGATGCTTGAAACTGATACTATTTGTTGCCAATAGTTCGAGAATAAAACCGAATACATCTCATTTGAAAGCCAGTTCCTAAATAAGCACAATAATTTATTCGTTATTTATCGATTTCACGTACTAAATTATACAGAAAGAAAATATGTGGTGTCACCGCCAGACACCACACTTGCTAGGTGGTAGCTTTAAATCGGCCGCGGTCCATTAGTACATGTCGGACCCGCGTGTCGCCACTGTCAGTAATTGCAGACCGAGCGCCACCACACGGCAGGTCTAGAGAGACGTACTAGCACTCGCCCCAGTTGTACGGACGACGTAGCTAGCGATGCAACACTGACGAAGCCTCGTTTATTTGCAGAGAAGATAGTTAGAATAGCCTTCAGCTAAGTCAATGGCCACGACCTAGCAAGGCGCCATAGCAATTGATAGTTATCGTATGAAGCATGTCTCATCAAGAACGATGTATACAAATGATGGATTAAAGTTAAGTATTCCAGCAGCTACGTACTTTTCTTTATAGCATTCATTACGTATCCTGTTTCAGACCTCGCGCCATCCTGCGTGAGCTTATAGCGTGCATTTCGGCTTCCTCTCATTGTGTCTAGGCTGTCTTGTCTAGACACAACAAAATACTTGAAGCTCCCGAAGTGAAAACAGAAATATATCTTCTTTGGAGAAATCTTCATGGCAGCTGAATGAGCAACACCAACATCTGAGGTGAGTTCCGCATTATTATCTGCAGTCGTGTTTACTTTTTCAGCAGCTGGCGAAATTATTAGCAATGCCAACAGGCAATTTAACAACCACCCACGCGCATACATGTAAGCCTATCGTTAGTTTTGCCAGTTATCGCCCAAGGAAAAAGGAAAATACCGGTGCCTCCAAGCGACCACCAACCTTACGCCACCACTTGACTTCCCCAAATACCAAGATGCAAGAGGTTACCAGGCGACCACTATTCATGGAGGCGGGCTAGGAACTAGATCGTCACAAGAAATGGAAGAGTAGGCAGGGTGACAGAATGATCTCCTAAACCATTAATTTGCACTAGAATTCATTGATATATGTCGAAAAACACAAAAATGTAAAACCATCGTAAACCCGAATGATGGTTTGGATGCTGCATTGCTTTAGTATGAATTACGTTATTCGAAAAGGTTTGCTCTTATCTTTCTCCGACCCTTGAAACTGACATACACAGTCTGTTAAGGAGCAAATCTATAGTAAGGCGTGGACCTCGAACCATTGTAGGCAGGGTGACAGAATAATCTCCTAAACCATTAATTTGAACTAGAATTCATTGATATACACTCCTGGAAATTGAAATAAGAACACCGTGAATTCATTGTCCCAGGAAGGGGAAACTTTATTGACACATTCCTGGGGTCAGATACATCACATGATCACACTGACAGAACCACAGGCACATAAACACAGGCAACAGAGCATGCACAATGTCGGCACTAGTACAGTGTATATCCACCTTTCGCAGCAATGCAGGCTGCTATTCTCCCATGGAGACGATCGTAGAGATGCTGGATGTAGTCCTGTGGAACGGCTTGCCATGCCATTTCCACCTGGCGCCTCAGTTGGACCAGCGTTCGTGCTGGACGTGCAGACCGCGTGAGACGACGCTTCATCCAGTCCCAAACATGCTCAATGGGGGACAGATCCGGAGATCTTGCTGGCCAGGGTAGTTGACTTACACCTTCTAGAGCACGTTGGGTGGCACGGGATACATGCGGACGTGCATTGTCCTGTTGGAAAAGCAAGTTCCCTTGCCAATCTAGGAATGGTAGAACGATGGGTTCGATGACGGTTTGGATGTACCGTGCACTATTCAGTGTCCCCTCGACGATCACCAGTGGTGTACGGCCAGTGTAGGAGATCGCTCCCCACACCATGATGCCGGGTGTTGGACCTGTGTGCCTCGGTCGTATGCAGTCCTGATTGTGGCGCTCACCTGCACGGCGCCAAACACGCATACGACCATCATTGGCACCAAGGCAGAAGCGACTCTCATCGCTGAAGACGACACGTCTCCATTCGTCCCTCCATTCACGCCTGTCGCGACACCACTGGAGGCGGGCTGCACGATGTTGGGGCGTGAGCGGAAGACGGCCTAACGGTGTGCGGGACCGTAGCCCAGCTTCATGGAGACGGTTGCGAATGGTCCTCGCCGATACCCCAGGAGCAACAGTGTCCCTAATTTGCTGGGAAGTGGCGGTGCGGTCCCCTACGGCACTGCGTAGGATCCTACGGTCTTGGCGTGCATCCGTGCGTCGCTGCGGTCCGGTCCCAGGTCGACGGGCACGTGCACCTTCCGCCGACCACTGGCGACAACATCGATGTACTGTGGAGACCTCACGCCCCACGTGTTGAGCAATTCGGCGGTACGTCCACCCGGCCTCCCGCATGCCCACTATACGCCCTCGCTCAAAGTCCGTCAACTGCACATACGGTTCACGTCCACGCTGTCGCGGCATGCTACCAGTGTTAAAGACTGCGATGGAGCTCCATATGCCACGGCAAACTGGCTGACACTGACGGCGGCGGTGCACAAATGCTGCGCAGCTAGCGCCATTCGACGGCTAACACCGCGGTTCCTGGTGTGTCCGCTGTGCCGTGCGTGTGATCATTGCTTGTACAGCCCTCTCGCAGTGTCCGGAGCAAGTATGGTGGGTCTGACACACCGGTGTCAATGTGTTCTTTTTTCCATTTCCAGGAGTGTATGTCGAAAAATACACAAATGTAAAACCATCGTAAACTCGAATGATGGTTTGGATGCTGCATTGCTTTAGTATGAATTACGTTATTCGAGAAGGTTTGCACTTATCTTTCTCCGAACCTTGAAACTGACATACACAGTCTGTTAAGGAGCAGATCTATAGTATGGCGTGGACCTCGAACCATTGTACAACTTTGCAGAAAAGTTTTGATGTAACTGATGAATATGAAGCAACAGTTTATAATTTTGGCTACTTCATCTTTTTTAACGACGCTGTTATTTCTGAAATTATCTGTTCGATATTTGAAACTGGGTGAAATTAGTTACAGAAATTCAATTATATTCTAATGCAGTAATTCTTCGTGGCTTTTTAACTTTTTATTTTTTAATAAATGCAAAAGACGGCGTATAGCTTGTTCTTTGCAGTGTGGTGCACATATAGCGTTGGGTGACGTACATTCTATGCATATAAAAGAAAACAGTCAGAACAGCTAGAATGAAAGATTGTATTACGAATGACTTCAGCAACTGTGGAGTGACGAATGGACCGCCGGCCGGAGTGGCCGAGAGGTTCTAGGCGCTACAGTCTGCAACCGCGCGACCGCTACGGTCGCAGGTTCGAATCCTGCCTCGGGCATGGATGTTTGTGATGTCCTTACGTTAGTTAGGTTTAAGTAGTTCTAAGTTCTAGCTGACTAATGACCTCAGAAGTTGAGTCCTACAGTGCTCAGAGCCATTTGAACCATTTGAACGAATGGATCCTGTTGTCAATAAGCACACGGAGGAACATATTTCAACCAGTGCTCATTTACCAAACGACGTAAGCATTTTCCTCCCAGCTGCAATTATTAACCAACACGCGTTTATTAAACAAGAAGCAGTCGATTTCACGTTTAAAATATTTTCAAGCCGAGGTGTACGTATTACATATCCTGTATCACCCACAATCCTACCGTGCTTCATATACAGATAACTGATAGCTGCCATCCATGTACGTGGGCTGTGGAAGTATGTCATAAATTTCGCAAAATATTTTGTGCAAAAAAGTGCTTCCACAGCTGCAGTGTGTTTAAGGAACCGGATCATGCATCCACAAAAAGCAGTTTCAGTGTATATTTGCTCTCAGACAACCAGTTTTGGTCAAGGGAACATGTTCAAGTCACAGATTAATCCTACATCAAGCCAAAAGAAATTTCTTTGGCGTTAAAAACGATAATTCTTTTTGTTTGCAACATCTGGCACATTTAAATACCCCCATTAAATGTCACGTGGCAGCTGACTGTCGATTTTTGCGTTTGGGGATTGACGAAACACATATAAAATAATATATTGACATACATGTGACAAATGCTGCAGCTAAAAGCAAGAAATCATTATTTAACTTTATACAGTGTTAATCTGTGACTCCAAAATGGCCGCTCGAGGGAAAGTGGGTTTTTAGTGATTTCACAACGCCGTTCTTTACATAAATACCGCATCTGATATAAGATTTGATAAACGTACCTTTCCAGCTGGAAATCGCTTAAAGCGGACATCTGCCCGTCGTCTGCAAAAGGCACTGCAGAACTGAATGTCGCCCTCATGTACACTGTCAGCGCCTAAACAATACGAAGGGAGCTCCATATGTTGAGAACTGCAGAGCGACCGGAATTCGAAAACCACTCTTCACTGATACAAACGTCCGTAACAGGAAAACGTGGAGCCAGAGCCACAAAACCTGGACTGTGGGGCAACGGAAGAAAGTCATTTGGTCGGATGAGTCTTGTTTCACACTGTTTACAGCTTCTGGCCCAGTTTACGTCCCAAGAGTGAAACATGGCGGGGTTTCGATGATGATACGGGCAGGCGTATCGTAGTACTCCGTGAGCCCCATAGAGCAAGAAAGCATTACTGCGAAGGTAAGGGTGAAAAGCCCGCTGTTACTATCGATACACATAAATGATCTGGCGGACAGGGTGAACAGCGTCTACTTTTTGATAATGGTGTGGTGCACGGGAAGGTGTCATCGTTAAGCGTCTTTTGGAGGATACAAGATGACTTAGTCAAAATTTGTAGCTCCTCTGATGAATGGGAATCAGCTTAGAGCTGATGTTCGAATACAACATTAGCGGTGTGCTGTTGACACAGTCACCTCGATGAAGTATGTAGGCATAACGTTGCAAAGCGATATGAAATGGAACGAGTTTGTGACAATTCTAGTAGTCAAGGCGAATGACCGACTTCAGCTTATTGGGAGAATTCCAGGAGCCTGTGTTTCATCTGCAAAGTAGACAGCATTTAGGACGCTAGTGCGGCCCATTCTTGAGTACGGCTCGATTGCTTGGGACCAGCACCAGATCGGATTAAAGGAAAACATAGAAGCAATTAAGAGGCGTCCGGCTAGATTTGTTACTGGTAGGTTCGAACACACAACACGCAAGTGTTACGGAAATGCTTCGGAATCTCAAATGGGAATCCTAGGAAGGAAAACGACGTTCTTTTGCAGGGGCACTACTGGGAGAATTTAGAGAAACAGTAATTGAAGATGACTGCAGAACGATTCTATTGTCACTAAAACGCTCTATTTTCAAGTGGAATGGGAAGGGAAATGACTAGTAGTGGTACAGGGCACCCTCCGTCACGCACCGGACGGTGGCTTCCGCAGTTTGTATGTAGATGTAGATTACGTGACCATTTTGCCTGATCAGGTCCATTCCATGTTACGATGTATGTTCCATAGTGGTGATGCGTCCCCAGAAGACAAGCCTCCTGCTCACATAGTTCGCATCGTCCTGGACTCGTTTTCTGAGCACAAAGATCAATCGTCACATTTCCTCTTACCATCATATTCACCAAATCTCACTATTGTTGAGCCTTTGGAGATCCCCTTCCATAAACATTACCTAAAATTACCACTATTTAGCAGGGAGAAAGGTACAACAGTCCCTCGGAGACCATAACTCCTCCCGAACAGGCCATGAGGGCCCAACGGTACCGACCGGCCGCCGTGTCATACTCAGCCCACAGGCGTCACTGGATTCGGATATGGAGGGGCGTGTGGTCAGTACACCGCTCTCTCGGCCGTATGTGAGATTCCGAGACCGGAGCCGCTACTTCTCAACCAAGTAGCTCGTCAGTTTGCCTCACAAGCGCTGAGTGCACCCCGCTTGCCAACAGCGCTCGGCAGAGCGGATTGGCACCCATCCAACTGCTAGCCCAGCCGGACAGCGCTTAACTGCGGTGATCTGACGGGAACCGGTGTTACCTCGGAAATCATACCGGCCCAGTATTTATCCACTCCAAGACGACGGAAAGCTGTTTTGAATGCAAACGGTGTTTCGAGACCGTATTCATCATAGTAATATGCCTGGTTTTATTGTTTCCATTTTTAATCCACCCATGCGTATCCATAGGCGATGTGGATTTTGGAATCTACGTTATTGTAGGGGACTCGATATACTTAGATCTCAACATCAGTGTCATTCGCTCTGAGCACTATGGGTCTTAACACCTGAGGTCATCAGGCCCCTAGAACTTAGAACTACTTAAACCTAATGATGTGTACATAGTTCCGCGTAGTCAGCGCGTACACAACTTTCCCAATAGAGCGCGCCCCACTAAGCACAACAGCGCAGGCGCAGCGCTCGTCCGTCTCCGCACTACGAGATGGCGCTGTCTTAGAGACGGACCAAATTCTGCTTCCGCCGGTCCGCGTGTTAATATGTAACGCAGCCAATGAGATTGCTGCTAACGTGGAACCTTTTCTCCGCGCGGATCACACTTGCGCAGTGATACCTGAACGCGCGAGGTATTATAACGAGTGTACAGACCTCCGGTTAGTCAGTCTGCATCAGTCTATAGTCAAGTTTCAGTCTGCGCCTAATAAGATTATCATATTCCTGTACATAGCCATGAAGAGAAATGTATAGATACTGTGTCAAGTATCAGAGATATGTGCGAATAAGATTAACGTACCAAGACCAAAGGAACTTCAGATTGTCAATTGCAAACAGCATCCAGAATCAAGTTACGTAATATCTATGCTTTTTATTATTTTAATAAATGTGTGTGAAAATTAATCAAGTTCTGTTTAAAGTTGGTCACCGTCAATCTGCTACTCTAAGCGTGCAAGTGGCATTTCTATCGTCTGACCTAACGGCAGAAGACAAACACGCCACGATAAGACCACGAGACCTATTGCTGCCACTCGCCTGTTTCGTTAGAGCGACAAGTCAAATAATCTGATGGTGTGTGTACCGAAGGTCTTACAGTACGCACACCACACCTAACTAACCTAAAGACATCACAAATTCATGCCCGAGGCAGGACTCGAACCTGCAACCGTAGCAATCGCGCGGCTCCGGACTGAAGCGCCTAGAACCGCTCGGCCACCGAGCCCGGCATCAGTGTCATTAGCTCGTCGCTTGTACCTGAGTATCGCTGACCAAAACTCTCGCTAATGTTTGTGTGACGTACGGTCTGAGTAAATCAGATCAAAGGAGTTGACGAGTACAGTAAATTTCGCGTAGTGAACGACGCCGTAAAAAAAAAAAGCGGCGTCTGGCAGGGTCCTTGCAAGTCGCCAAGGGTCCTTGTTATACCTCCGCACGTTTTCTTATGAGCCTCCGGTTAAAGGTCGTAAAAGTAGGCGCTTCCCCACACACTTACAGTAACGACGAAAAGAATAAGAAAAAGAGAACATGAGCGGGAGCTGAAAGGCTGGGGGTGGGAGGGGGCTGCTTAGTTAGTTAAAACTTTAATAAAGACGGTCGTGACGATCGTCTAGGATAGTGGCTCGCTGTCGTATTTTCCGCAGTTGATGAGCGCTCCGTGCTGGTCCGTTATCTCTGTCTGCGTTTTTACAGGTGCGTAAATCCACTGAAGCCACGACGTCGCCCAGCGCTCGGTGCTTAGAGCGATACGCGCGTCGACGTTAGAGTGCTTCGTGCCAACAGGGTTGGCCTCCTCATGCTGTTCAGTGGCACGCACCGTCTGTAGCGGAGTACTGACTGCCTCCCGTGTGCAGAAACTCGTCATCGACCGTGCCGTCGGATGTAAATTGCTGCTGCGTTACACACGATTCTCATTCTACATGTGCATTCTGTAAATCACCTTACAGTAGCTGACAGAGAATACCTTTTTTTTTCGACAATATGTTCAGTCCCACCCCATTACAATAACAGATGATGCATGGCAGAAAAAAAAAGATTGCTTACGAAATGTAGTGATAAAGTTGTAATTATCGCCACGAAGAAATAAAGTTATGTAATTACGTGATTTACGTAATTTAGAATTACGTGACTGAAGTCATGGCATTATGGTAGCACTACGGCATTTAACAGAACTAGAGCGCGGAATGGTAGTTCGAGCTAGACGCATGAAACCTTCCATTTCGAAGTCGTAAGGGAATTCAGTATTCTGAGATCCACAGTGTCAAAAGTGTGCCGAGGATACCAAATTTCAAGCACTACCTCTTACCATGGACAAAGCAGTGGCCAACGGCCTTCGCTTAGCAACCTAGAGCAGCGGCGTTGGCAGATCTAACTGACAAGCAACACTACGCGAAATAACCGTAGAAATCACTGTGGGTTACAAAGAGGGGTCCAAAAAATGTATCCACTGCATAAAAGTCCATAACTTGCAAACTAATTGACGGAGTTGCCTCATTTCTGATGAACGTGTAGCTTCAAGTCCAGCTTACAGATATCACTGTAGGTATTCGAAATGGTCACCATTAACATTCACACACAAACGATGCCGCCGAACTGCTACGCGAACTACTGACTGCAACGTATTCAGTTGGATATTTGCACATGAATGTACGATGGATTCTCGAAGTTCATCCAATGTGCGTGGCTTTTGTCGATAAACGACGTCCTTTAGTGTTCCCCACACGCAAAAGTCCAGAGGAGTTAGGTCTGCGGAACATGGTGGATACTCCACAGCACCTCTATGGCCTATCCATCTTCTTGGTAAATTTTCGTCGAGATACGCCCTAACACGATTTTGTCAGTGGGCTGAGGCACCATCTTGTTAAAAGTAAACTCTTCCGCCTCCATACAAGTCTCGGATGGCAGGTAAAATGGATGTCTGAAGCTTCTGAAGGTACACCTCACCGCTAACTATGCCGTCAAAGAAGAATGGCCCAGTCAAGCCCCGGTAAGACAACTCACACCACACATTTAGCCCTGGCAAATTCACGGCTTTGTCTACATGGAGGTTCGGATCTTCGGCGGCCCAGTAGATGCAGTTGTGGCGATTTACTGTACCGTTGATTTTGAACTGTGCCTCATCAGACCACACAATCATCTCTGCAAACTCTTCATCGTTGCGCACCATGTTAGTAAACCACTCACAGTACTCCATTCTACGATCTGGGTCATCCTCGTTCATTGCGTGTAGCAGTCGTGGGCTGTAGCACTTCCACTTTGCTGTCTTCAAAATTCGCCGAACACTTGGAGCGACTCACTGCAATTTCACGGGCACTCTGTCTCACAGACTTCTGTGGTGAGTGAGATGAATTGTTGTAAGACACGCCGGGAGTTAGCTGGACTTGTTACTGTCACCGTTAGTCCAGATCGTTGTTTGTGTACATCTTTAACACAGCCTTCGGCTTCAAATTTGTCTCGAATGCGACGAATCATTAAACGTGTCGGTGACTCTGTTTGATACTCATTTTGCCGTTGCCGTTGCACCTCATTAATGTTTTCGTACGTAAAATACCACGTCAAAACTGAATTCCTTTCATTGAATGTTAGCCTTGCGCCAGCCATGTTTACTCGAGTAACTAGGCGCAACTAAGAACAAAACACTGACTATCTGGCGACTGTCATCCGTCAAAACAAAACAATGCAATACAACACTTGTGCAGCGATTGCCGGAACTACAAACTATTACACTACCAAAGGTGAGAGAACTCCGTCAATTAGTTTGCCAGTTATGGACTTTCAAACAGTGGATACCTTGTTTTGGACCCCTCTATATGGCAAACGTATCCGTTAGGTGAGTGTGGCGAAATCTGGCGTTAACGGGCTATGACAGCAGATGAACGGCACGAGTGCCTTTGCTGTTAGCAAGAGCACAACGCCGCCCGCAGCCCCTCTCATGTACTCGTGACCATATTGGTTGGACCCTAGACGACTGACCAAGCATGGCCTGGCCACATGAATCCCGATTTCAGTTGGTAAGAGCTGATGGTAGGGTTCGAGTGTGACGCAGACCGTACGAAGCCATGGACCGAAGTTGTCAACAAGGCACTGTGAAAGCTGATGTTCTCTCCATAATGGTGTGGGCCAACTGAACTGATCATTGACCGGAAATTGTTATGTTTTGCTACTTGGAAACCATATGCAGCCATCCACGGACTTCATGTTTCCAAACAACGATGGAATTTTTATGGATGACAATGCGCCATGTCACCGCGCCACAATTGTTCGCGATTGGTTTTAAGAACAATCTGGGCAATTTGAGCGAATGCTTTGTCCACCCAGATCGCATGACATGAAACGACTGACCTAATGGTCAGTTCTGCACAAAATCCCGCACCGGCAACGCTTTCGCAACTATCGACGCCCATAGAGGCAGTATGGTTCAATGTTCTTAGGGGGACTTATTGAGTCCATGCCGGACTACACTTGACCAAAGGAGAGTCCACGGGATATCAGGCGGTATTCCATTACTCTTTTCAGCTCAGTGCATGTTTTGTTTCTTTGCGAGGACTTGTCAGTAGTCCGGTTACTGGCAGAAGTAGAGCTGTGAAGACGGGTCGTGAGTCGTGCTTGGGTAGCTCAGATGGTAGAGCACGTGCCCGCGAAGGACAAAGGTCCCGAGTTCGAGTCTCGGTCCGACACACAGTGTTAATCTGCCAGAAAGTTTCATATCAGCGCACACTCCGCTGCAGAGTGAAAATCTCGTTCTGGAGTCCTGGTATACAGTGAAATCCCCACCCCACACTACCGTAGGTCGCCACTATAGGGCCGAAAGCAAAGTGACGCTAGCCCGTTGATAAAGCGTAATATCGTGCGGTAATTAGTATTCGGCGCTGTTGCAGCAGTGTCACACTCATGCAAATGACTGAAGAAGTGATCTCGATCAACTTGAAACAACTGCATCATTTCTGCTGCTGCTGGAAACAAATTATAGTAAGATACTCGACTTTGACAATGTGTAGGCGCCATTTTGTTTTGGCTACCATAGCGGCAATCTACGGTACTGTGGCATGAGGATTTCTATGTCCAACAGGACAGCAAAGGTGTCCCTGTTAATAAATAATTACATAACAGTATTTTCGACAATTTTCTTTATGACAATCCTTCGTATATGCTTCAGAGTGTCCTGGTGATATGCACCAGGGCGCGATATATACAAGTCAAGAATATCTCTGGTGATTAAATAGTAAACCGAAACCTGATATGTTTTGAGTAGGATTTTGCACGATATTATGTACATTTCTTCAAATGCGGGTTTATTTCATCCTTTCCGTTATGTTTTGGCATGATATAAACACGTATTTGACCAATTCCAACGTCACATTGTATTTGATCTACGTCTTCAACAAGTTCGACCTGACCAGTTGTAATATGACTGTCATATATCGCTTTGCGATTTTATTTCAGGGTTAAACAGATGTGTGAGATCGGCACATTTTTGCTGGAAGTGGAAAGTATTCGATTTCTCGTTAGAAGGGAGTGGATCTGGAGGAGTCACCAGTCTTGTAGGCTCGGCAGAAGGCTTTTCACTGTGCCTCAAAAGCAGGAAACCAGTGCCTCCTGGGTGTCAGCCAATTTTCGCGGAAACTGGTCCTGTTTCCCGAAATACTTCCTGGCGCTAACCCGCTCACCACAGACGTGGACCCGCCATTCGCCACAGCTTTCCCCTTAAGGGTGCCTCAGGTGGAAATTTGCCTTTCGTTCACATATCAAAGACGAGCCACTTACCAGCGCTTCCCTGGCATGAGAAAGTCGTTGCTTAGCCCCAAAATTACGGACTGTCCAATCGCAAATATCGTCCCCTCCACCAGATGTGACGACGCTACTGACCAATAAGAAGACACTGTTCGAAAGCAGTACCAACGTCATCAATCGTAATGATGCATGGGAAGTTTCTGCTGTTTTCCCTTCCTTTTATGTAGGAAAGGGAACATATTCATTTGTCAGATCGGCCGCAACAATCAGTCTCTCGTCCGAGAGGAGCTTGGGTACTGTGGGAGATCAGAAGAGAATTTGGACTGGAGAGAATAACTTCCCAGCTCTCGTCTGATACTGACCGACGCCCTCTCACTTTACCTGCTCTTTCGCTCAGGCAATGGCAAAGTTCGTCTTCCGAGCAGGTCGCATTTATCTCATTTGGTTACGTATCTTCAATGCTCAGTTGTCTATATTAAATATTTATTTCAGTTATCTTGCTTTTGTTTGCTGCTCAGATGTGGAGGTATTATTCATTTTTGCTTTCTGCTGTTTTCTGATTAAATGCAACTCCCGCGAATTTTTGAGTCATTTCATTTTGGTCTGCTACAATTTTCAGAAAATTGCTCTGTGTTATTCATTATCGATTATTCGCTTGGTTACATTACATAATGTATTCTCGATATGACTTACATTTTGACGGCTCTAATGTCCTGCAACTTCCCTATGGTTACGTGACCCTTAAATAATAAATATAACCAGCTGCATTTCTAGGATTTTTACTTCATTGTGACGTGTTCCTGCTGTGTGGGGTGGCCAAGCACTATTTCTAAGGATAGGTGCAGAGATGCAGTGGTAGTAACAAGTGTCACACACCGACATGTTTTTATAGGAAAAGTAGTCGGCACCCAAGATATTGAGCCTTATTTCGACGTCTTCCATGTCACTTAATTGTGTCACTATTCATATTAATTGCGTAGCGTCCCACGTAGGAAAATTTTGTACACTTCGCATTTAATTTCCACCTGCTCTAAATCAGCTGATTACACTCCAATAAACGTCTTCTTAGCAACATGAGATACCTAATTCTCAAAGTATCACAAACATTTGCGTAGGATAACGGCTATGAGTATTATGCAAAGTCAGTGGCTAGGTGTGTGAGTGTAATGCTAAAAATCTATAGTATTTTTCCTGTCGTTTGTTGCATCTTTCACTTCAAGGCATGAACTGTTAATGTGAACAATGCTAAATCACACTGTGGTTATTAGTGCAAGTTAAACTGTAATGGGTTCTCTGTTTGAGGAAGTCATTTTAAAATTCAGTAAAAGACTACCATGTCCAACACGACAATTTGCTAGTAAAACACTGCAGTGATCAAATCAGTTGTCATGCTTGTGACGGATTTACACTCAAGGACTGTCCCTGATAATACGATTGCAGTTTCACAAGTGCCTACCAATAAATAAAGTGTGGGCAAAATAAAACTGGCCCAGAAAACATTTCATACGCCTTAAGACAGGCAGCCCAACTCTTTATATACACCTGAGGCAGATGGTGTAAATTAGGTTGCCTATATTATGGTACATGAAATATTTTTTGGACCATTCTTACTTTCAACACACTATACAAGGTGTAACGGGTATAAGTGCGGATATTTTTATATGTGCTACCTTGATACGCACACACATCAATGTGCTGGTTGCTTTTACTCTGTCTCGAACAGTCTTCACACAAACATGTCACATAATTTACGACCTGATGTTTTCTGCACAGTCGTAAATGCACTACCAAGTGGACTACGCCTGTCAGTATAAGTTAACCGTTTTGCATCCACTTGTCCACACTTCGAAACCTGATCTGTTGCCCACGGGAATATAAACACTAATGGCTTGCTCTTGCCATATGTACTAACCAGGCTAAAAACATACTACTTCTAATAACTATAATTATTAGTATGCAAATGAAATAAATACTAATGTAATGTTGTTCAGTACAGTATTCTTAATCACTAACAAAAGTATCTGCACTTACACATGTTACACCCTGTATATGGCTATCATTTGCTTTACTTTGCACTGCACCTGAATGTCTTTCCACTTCATATCACCACACAGTGCTTGTGTGAGGTGATTCCAGTTGTGATTCATTAGTCGTGCAGTGAAGGGCTCCCATATTTTTTCGTTTAACGAGTAACAGGGCGCTTATCTACATTAAATGCTGCTTATCACCATGCAATGATTATGAAAGCTATTTCATGAGGTACGAGGCACACAAGACATAAAACACTAAAGACGGGTCAGCCATATCTTTGTAATGTAATGGATGTTCACCGAAGTACGACCAACTGCTTAGAAATGTATTGAAATCAAACAAAGGAAGAAGTCAGCTTTATACGTGGATACAGCACAGAGCACCAGCTCCAAGTCATGAATCAAATTACAGAACATAGCAATGTGCATGAGACACTACTTTTTTGGTCAAAGATTTTGGAAATCTATTGGTCAGAAATGTAACAAAACATGAGAAACGGACCTTCAAAAATAAGGCACTAACTTGACCTACGTTAGCCAGTTGAAGAATATCTACATCAGCTTCATTTAGAATACAAGAAGATGGTGCGAAATTCAGATATGATAGAAAAGTTAGGCAAGGAGATACGACATCATCAAGACTGATATCAGCAGCCCTAGTGGAAGTTTTCACATCCCTGAACCCGAAAAAAAAGGGTTATCTGAAAATATTTGAACCAGAATCATATTGCTCAGCATATAGTGCTGTTCGATTCTACACTCCTGGAAATTGAAATAAGAACACCGTGAATTCATTGTCCCTGGAAGGGGAAACTTTATTGACACATTCCTGGGGTCCGATACATCACATGATCACACTGACAGAACCACAGGCACATAGACACAGGCAACAGAGCATGCACAATGTCGGCACTAGTACAGTGTATATCCACCTTTCGCAGCAATGCAGGCTGCTATTCTCCCATGGAGACGATCGTAGAGATGCTGAATGTAGTCCTGTGGAACGGCTTACCATGCCATTTCCACCTGGCGCCTCAGTTGGACCAGCGTTCGTGCTGGACGTGCAGACCGCGTGAGACGACGCTTCATCCAGTCCCAAACATGCTCAATGAGGGACAGATCCGGAGATCTTACTGGCCAGGGTAGTTGACTTACACCTTCTAGAGCACGTTGGGTGGCACGGGATACATGCGGACGTGCATTGTCCTGTTGGAACAGCAAGTTCCCTTGCCGGTCTAGGAATGGTAGAACGATGGGTTCGATGACGGTTTGGATGTACCGTGCACTATTCAGTGTCCCCTCGACGATCACCAGTGGTGTACGGCCAGTGTAGGAGATCGCTCCCCACACCATGATGCCGGGTGTTGGCCCTGTGTGCCTCGGTCGTATGCAGTCCTGATTGTGGCGCTCACCTGCACGGCGCCAAACACGCATACGACCATCATTGGCTGAAGACGACACGTCTCCATTCGTCCCTCCATTCACGCCTGTCGCGACACCACTGGAGGCGGGCTGCACGATGTTGGGGCGTGAGCGGAAGACGGCCCAACGGTGTGCGGGACCGTAGCCCAGCTTCATGGAGACGGTTGCGAATGGTCCTCGCCGATACCCCAGGAGCAACAGTGTCCCTAATTTGCTGGGAAGTGGCGGTGTGGTCCCCTACGGCACTGCGTAGGATCCTACGGTCTTGGCGTGCATCCGTGGGTCGCTGCGGTCCGGTCCCAGGTCGACGGGCACGTGCACCTTCCGCCGACCACTGGCGATAACATCGATGTACTGTGGAGACCTCACGCCCCACGTGTTGAGCAATTCGGAGGTACGTCCACCCGGCCTCCCGCATGCCCACTATACGCCCTCGCTCAAAGTCCGTCAACTGCACATACGGTTCACGTCCACGCTGTCGCGGCATGCTACCAGTGTTAAAGACTGCGATGGAGCTCCGTATGCCACGGCAAACTGGCTGACACTGACGGCGGCGGTGCACAAATGCTGCGCAGCTAGCGCCATTCGACGGCCAACACCGCGGTTCCTGGTGTGTCCGCTGTGCCGTGCGTGTGATCATTGCTTGTACAGCCCTCTCGCAGTGTCCGGAGCAAGTATGGTGGGTCTGACACACCGGTGTCAATGTGTTCTTTTTTCCATTTCCAGGAGTGTATATAGATAAATTTCAGTAAGTGATGGGAGTAAAATAATAGAGCACGTTTGTAAAGAGGCGTCACAATAAATTACAATAAGAATAAATCAATGTGAGACCAATACAGAGAAGGAAAAAACTGCACAAAATAAATGCAGTCACAGAACTACCACCGCGCACGCAGAAAACTTGAAGAAGACATGTGTTCAGCAGTGAATATTAAGTTGCCGAAAATAATCAATATTACTAATACACGAAAAAATTTTGACATATTAAAAGTGTATATCAGTTTCCCATTGCTCCTACTGTTGTGAGGAGAGAGAAGGTAGATATCCCGCACCCGCCCCCCCTTTCATGCCAGCTCCAAGGAGCTTCGCACGGTTGATGCCTGCCTGAATTAACCAGTCCGCTACGCCATCTTTGTGTGGACCGTCTAAACTGTCAGACGCGTGTCGTTGCGTTACTTTTTTTTTCCTTATGGACATCTATTTTCAAGGAAGTGGGAAAAAGTGTTCTCTTGCTCAAGAAATGCCGACATCACTATTGCTCGCCAGTGACATAAACCCCCAATCTTTCGAATACGAGTAATCTTTTAATATTACACTCAGCCTTTATAGTAAAAACGTAATTCAAGACTTCACTTAACTTTACGGCTTTTCATCGGTAATTTTATAGATACAACGTATATTCCTGATAGATTCTACATCCACGGATATATCTTATATATCTTCGAAATACAAATTTCCTTAAGTGACTGAGGGTAGTTCCGATTCCGCTGTCATTTATCTCGCATTATTGATCCAATTACTAATGAAGTGTGGCGCGGTGGTGTGGACGAGCGTCAAGGGAGAAAAAATTTCACTCTATATGAGCTCGAATAGTTCTGCCATTACCATCATCATCTCTCCACGATGTACGAGGGTTGGAACTTTAATAGTGGCAACTATTTATAAACAGCTCGTACAACATGGATACGTGTTTCAAAGTTTTACAGACCTTCAAAGTAGTCATCAGCATTGTGTGTAACCCGTTGCCAGCGATGTGGAAGTCGTAGGATACTCTTAGCAGTGGCAGTTGTGTTTACAGTGCGAAGGGCGCGGTCTACTGCCCGACGAATTGGAGCGAATGCTGTGAAGTGTTTCCTTCAGTTTAGAAATCGAGTTGACCTTACGACGGCTTAAGTCAGTAGGTGGTATAGCACGTAGCAGCCCCATCAGTGAAACAAACCAATAACAGCTTGCACTGTACGTGCTTGAGCATTGTCCTGCAAAATGATGGTCAGGTCCTGCAGAAAGAGTCATCACTTGTGTCTCTATGCTGTTCATTTTTGCAACACGACCTACGACCACCTAAGAGACAGAAGTGATGACACTTTCTGTAGGAAATGACCATCATTTTGCAGGACAATGCTCAAGCACGTACAGTGCAAGCTGTCACTGATTTGTATGGCTGATGGGGCTGCTAAGTGCTATACCACCTACTGCACTCCCCTGACTTAAGCCCTCGTCAGTTCAACTCGACTTCTAAGCTGAACGGCATTCGCTTCAGAACTGGTACAAATTCGTATGTCAATAGACCGCGCCGCTCGTACTGTCAACACAAGTGGCACCGCGAAAAGTATCCTACGACTTCCACATCGCTGGCAACGGGTTACACACAATTCTGGTGACTATTTTGAAGGTCAGTAAAACTTTGAAACACGCATCTATTTTGTACGAGCTGTAAATAAATAGCTGCCATTATTAAAGTTCTACCCCTCGTACTTGTTAGAGGAAATAATAATATGACTGTCCTTGGAATCCACAGTCTCGGAGTTTTAACAGTATATAATATGGCGCTGCAGAACGCTTCACGTACAGCGTCACACACTGGAAGAGCAGGAAAATATCGGTTAGTTTGTTAAGGAAATGTAATTCAACCGTGAAAGAAGTGGATTAGGAAATTTTGGTAAGACCTGTTCTTGAGTGTTGCTCGTCAGTCTGGATTCTTACCGTGTTGGGTTAATAGAAGAGTGAGAGCGAAAGAGAGAGGAGAGAGAGAGAGAGAGAGAGAGAGAGAGAGAGAGAGAAAGAGAACATCCAGAAACGCGTAACTCGTTTCGACACGGGATGGTTCAGTCGAAGCTGCACGTCATGGGGACGTTTATTGTTGAAATTCTGAAAGCGGACAATGCATTACTTCCTCCCACACACTGGAAGAGCAGGAAAATATCGGTTAGTTTGTTAAGGAAATGTAATTCAACCGTGAAAGAAGTGGATTAGGAAATTTTGGTAAGACCTGTTCTTGAGTGTTGCTCGTCAGTCTGGATTCTTACCGTGTTGGGTTAATAGAAGAGAGAGAGCGAAAGAGAGAGGAGAGAGAGAGAGAGAGAGAGAGAGAGAGAGAGAGAGAGAGAGAGAAAGAGAGAGAGAGAGAGAGAGAACATCCAGAAACGCGTAACTAGTTTCGACACGGGATGGTTCAGTCGAAGCTGCACGTCATGGGGACGTTTATTGTTGAAATTCTGAAAGCGGACAACGCATTACTTCCTCCCACACACGTCTCGCGAAATGACCATGGCGAGAAAATCTCGTACTGAAGTTTAGTGCCAACCATTCATCCCATGCGTCGCTCCCAAATGAAATGAGCCAGAAAACGTGGACTAGATACTGGTTGTCAACAAATACAGCGGGGACATTTCAGCCCTGCTAAGGCGGCCCAAGTCACCTGTTGGGGATGTGATTATGGCTCTGGCTCTGAGCACTATGGGACTTAACATCTACGGTCATCAGTCCCCTAGAACTTAGAACTACTTAAACCTAACTAACCTAAGGACATCACACAACACCCAGTCATCACGAGGCAGAGAAAATCCCTGACCCCGCCGGGAATCGAACCCGGGAACCCGATGTGATTATGATGTCGCAACTGAAAGGAACAACCACAGCTAAGTAAGACGCGTGGGAGATCATGCACTGTCGCACAGAGACCATCAAGCGTTACGAATCGTGGTTACAGAAAATTGCATTAAATTAGCGAATGGAATGACTCATGGGTTCCAAAGTACTTCCTTCAGTCAGCCGAGCACTATGGCTGTGCATAGGTGTACAATGGTCGAGCTGGCTCCTCAAAAGCCCCACATTTTTTGTAATATGTCTCTTGAGGTAGTGTAAAGGGCGACGCCAGTGGAGAGTGTATGACTACAAACGAGTGATTTGGAGTCATGAGCCACGATGCACCCCCTGGCAATACTGTGGAAGTGTTTAGGTTTGACAAATGCCTGGAGAACGTTACCTGCCTTCATATTTAGTGCCAAGGAGGAGGTAGTGTTTGGGCACAAGGGTCTTTTTCGTCAGAGTCCCAATTTGAATCCAATGGAACACCTTTTGGGTAAGTTAGTTCCTCGACTCCGCTCAAGACTGCAGCGTCTAACATTACTAGTTTCTCTGGTTTCTTTTCATAAGGAAGTATGGGCTTCTCTTCTTTCACAGACTGTCAAACAGCTCAAAGAATGTCCCTCCAGCAGAGTTAAGGCAGTCATAAATGCGAAGAACTGAATAGATCTTATTAATGCCCACTAACTGGCATGCCGGCCGGGGTGGCCGAGCGGTTCTAGGCGCTACAGTCTGGAACCGCTCGGCCGCTTCGTTCGCAGGTTCGAATCCTGCCTCGGGCATGGATGTGTGTGATGTCCTTAGATTAGTTAGGTTTAAGTAGGGGACTGATGACCTCAGATGTTAAGTCCCATAGTGCTCAGAGCCATTTGAACCAGTTGAACTAACTGGCGTGTGGATACCTTTGATCACATAGTGTATAATTCGGTAATTCGGGTGCTTTCCTGAATTGTATAATTGTTGAACTGATAAATATATTGAAATTAGATACAAATGATCGCGTTTGTATGCATGCCTAGTGATTAATGTTCTTATTGGCTGAGAATGGTATGTTGTTTGAACTGATACTGATACTCCGAAGGGGGGAGGGGGGGTTGTTTGAGGAAGAGACCAACCAGCGAAGTCATCGCATCGGTCTCATTGGATTAGGGAAGCATGGCGAAGGAAGTAGGCCGTGCCCTTTCAAAGGTACCATCCCGGCATTTGCCTGAAGCGATTAAGGGAAATCACCGAAACGCTGAATCAGGATGACCGAACGCGATATTGAGCCGTCGTCCTGTTGAATGCGAGTCCTGTGTGCTAACCACTGCGCCACCTCGCTCGGTGTTGTTGTTTGACCGAAACATATTTTAATAAAGAAGCGACATACAGCTATTGCGTCAAATCATAATTTCTCAAAAAATATTTATTTACATCTAGAGTCTACTGTCAATATCTGTAAGATACGCTCAGCGATGGAACAAATGGTTCAAATGGCTCTAAGCACTATGGGACTTAATATCTGAGGTCATCAGTCCCCTAGGACTTAGGACTACTTAAACCTGTCTAACCTAAGGACATCGCACACATGCATGCCCGAGGCACGATTCGAACCTGAGACCATAGCAGCCGCGTGGTACCGGCCTGTAGCGCCCAGAAGAGCTCTGTCAGAGCGGCCGGCGCAACTGAAGGTCTCTTTGCATCTCGTAACAAGCTTCCAGAGATGTCACCTTCTTCTACACAATTACGTCGTTCGCAAACAGGCATACGGAGCTCCAGATGGTATCCCCCGGAGGATGCAGTGAAGAGCGCTAACCTCTGCTTCTTTTGATGCCTCCTAACGAAACAAAAATTATTGTCTCTGAATTGTCCTGTCTGTTTTTAGAAGTGGCTGACGGAAGTATTATTGTTTCGGAATGTAAGTCGTTTCTGTGGTGTGTTGGTGGAATTTTTTAGGGAAAGCTGTCACGTTTTATACTGAAGTAATCTGTGTTGCCAAGGTACTTGTTTTGGAATGCATTCCAACCGTGTAATATTCTTGCGTTTATCTTAGTTCTAGAAGGTGAGCAACCGCGGTGATAAGAAAATCACGTGGAACAGACACAAGGCGGTATGCGGAATGTCGCTGTTAGTCATAGCTTAGCTAGAATACTGATGTCCGTTGTCATGTCACGTTTCCTTACATTTCCTACATTTTATGTCTCTCATCTTTCCAAAAGTGGACAGGTTGTAAGAAACCAACGCATAATAAAATAGAAATCTGACTACCAAAAAATGCAATTATTCAAAAGCAGAACGTAAAATAAGATTTGATGTGGCATTAAAATCTTTTAACAATTAGAAGTAGCTTTCTCTATCGCCATGTCACTTCTCAGACAGTGGAAATTTTATACAAGGCAGTTTATTGAAGCGGCCTGCGGGAGAAAGGGCAAAGAGTGTGGTCCCGCTTTCTCTACCCTTCGTCGCGGTATCATATGGCTGCCGTAAACCCCTTTGATGATATTTAATTCAACGTGAGGTTTCCGTTCCCGCATGAAATATGGCGCATTTTATCCCCTCTGGCCTTTTTGCGATAGACTTTCCCCTTTCTGACATGCCTTCGCACAATATTATAACCCGAGGTTTCGTTGCGCTTTGTGTTTCCCGAGACGGGTGAGAAATTTACAAGAAGAAAACGGCGGTTTGTAGCGCAGCCTTTGAACAGCGCTGTCGCGTTGCCCTCTGCGGACAGAAAAACTGCGAGACGGAGCACCTGCGAGCGGAGGAACGCGGTAAACATCTGGCGCAGTCAGCGAGCAGTCGCCTTAGCGGCGAGAACAGACGCCGACGGATGCACTGCGGTCTCAATTTCCGGACGTTAGACTACGATAGTAGTGTTACAATGGTCCACACAACTTTTTGAAGAGCAAAGTACTATTCACAGCGGCAAACCGTACTACACACATCATGCTGTTACCTACGAGGGTCACTCCAAAAGAAATGCACACTATTTTTGTAAAAATACAGTTTTAATTCTGCATGTGTGAAAGTTTTACGGTGTGTAGATACATCCTTCCGGCTAGTTTTCAAACTTAGTTCAACCTGTCCCCGTGAGTGGCGCCATCACAGCATGTCTTCAAGATGGCTGCTACATTTGACGTTCGTCAGAAGTATCGTGCTGTCATAGAATTCCTGTGTGAAAACGAGACAGTGAAAAGCATCCACAAGAGGTTGAAAAAGGTGTATGGAGATGCTGCTGTCGATCGCAGTACAGTTAGTCGGTGGTCAAGCAGGTTACGTCATGAAAGCGGGCACGGCAATATTGAGGATTGTCCTCGTAGCTGCAGGCCTCGTACTGCCCACAATCCAGACAATGTGCAGAGAGTTAGCGAATTGGTGACTGCTGACAAAACCATCACAGTTAATGAATTGTCATGCTACGTTGGGATAGGGGAAGGAAGTGTTTGCAGAATACTGAAAGTGTTGACGTTAAAAAAGGTTTGTGCCAGGTGGGTTCACAGGCTGTAGACAGGGGCTCACAAAGAAACAAGAAAAACGGTATGCAGCGAACTTTCGGAACAGTACGAGAGTGGTGGAGATGAATTTCTTGGAAGAATTGTGACAGGTGATGAAACATAGCTCCATCATTTTTCACCAGAGACGAAGAGGCAATCAGTGGAGTGGCATCATGCAAATTCGCCAAAAAAAAAAAAAAAAAAAAAAAAGAATCAAAACCACACCTTCTGCTGGAAAAGTTATGGCTACGGTGTTTTTCGATTCCGAAGGACTCTTGCTTGTGTGCATCATGCCAAGTGGAACCACCATAACTTCTGATGCATATGTGACGACACTGAAGAAACTTCAAGCTCGACTGAGTCGTGTTCGACCACATCGGCAAATGAAAGATGTTTTGCTGTTGCACGACAATGCACGGCCACATGTCAGTCAAAAAACCATGGAAGCGATCACAAAACTCGGATGGACAACACTGAAACACCCGCCTTACGGTCCCGCTCTGGCTCCATGTGACTATCTTATCTCTGGGAAAGTGAAAGACTCTCTTCGTGGTTCGAAGATGATGACTCCCTTGTGCACGCTGCCAAACAGTGGCTCCAACAGGTTGGTCCAGAATTTTACCGTGCGGGTATACAGGCGCTGGTTTCAAGGTGGCGTAAGGCAGTTGAGAGGGATGGAAATTACGTGGAGAAATGAAAATATTGTTCCTAAAGGATGTATCTACACACTGTATAACTTTCAGACATGTAGAATGAAAGATGGATTTTATAAAAAAATAGTGTGCATTTCTTTTGGAGTGACCCTCGTATAATGAAGTACTGTCTGAACAAGGCAGTACAAAATACCCAGTAAGAGCCTGCTAATATTTCAAAGTGGTGTGACGATTGCCAGCTTGGTTTAAATGTTCGGAAATGTGAAATCGATCACTTCACAAAAAGAAAAGAACATACTACTCTATGACTACTGTATCAACGAGTCACAAATGTATTACAAATACCTGTATTACAAATACCTGTATTATACAAATATACCTATATTATTATATTATACAAATATACAAATATACCTGTATTATACAAATACCTGCATTACAAATATCTGTATTACAAATACCTGTACGACACCGACTTGTGGGGATATGAAATGGAATGATCACATAAGCTCAGTCGTAGATGAAGCAGCTTTCAAACTCCGATTCATATGTAGAATACTAGGGAAATGAAAGCAGTCTACAAAGAAGATTGCTTGAGTAGTACTCGTCCGACCCATCCTAGACTATTGCTCTAGTGTGTAGGATCCATACCAAAAATGGCTCAATTCGTTCTAAGCACTATGGGAATTAACATCTGAGGTCATCAGTCCCCTAGACTTAGAACTACTTAAACCTGACTAACCTAAGGACATCACACACATCCATGCCCGAGGCAGGATTCGAACCTGCGACCGTAGCAGCAGCGCGGTTCCGGACTGAAGTGCCTAGCACCGCTCGGCCACAGCGGCCGGCAATCCGTATCAAACAGGAATAACAGGGTACACTGAAAGTATACAAAGAAGGACAGCAAGAAGGGCACAGGTTTGTTTGACCCATGGAGAAGCTGAAAGAATTTAACGCACCGACTATTATCCCTTGACAACCTACTTAAGAAGTATTTAGGAAACCAGGAATATACCGCGTCCCACCACCGTCTGCCATGCACTTCACAGTGTCTATGAGTATGCATGCAGTTGTAGATCAATTTATCAAAAGCAATTTCTGAATAATTATGTTACTAAGGATATGAGTACCACAACGGGGCAAAAAGGATATTTACTTCCACTTTTTCCAGTGCTGTATTTTCAACTATTAAAAGAAATAAACCAGCAATATTTTCGTAATGGAGTGGTTTTGTACGAAGAGTCCTATTCTATGAAAATATCCCTGTACCTTCCTCTGACTTAAGCACGGCATCACCATGTCATAACCGAGGGAATTATCAATTGGTAGCAATTTCAAAGCGCGATTTGACTTGTTATTCTTCTGCACACTTACTCGTTCCCAAAGGTAACAATAAACGAGTGGAACCAACCGGGATGGATTTCATCATCTTTTAAATGCCACCCAAGGACCTACGATCACCAAAGGAAAAAGACTGCTAAAAATGTTTTGACGAAAAATGTACATATCAATATTTTACAAACACTTACGACGAAAATAAGTGTTATATGTGGCTTTCATCGACCATCCCGAGAAGATTATTACGAGGGGTGTTCAGTAAGTAATGCAACACAGTTTTTTTTTATTTTATTTCTGAAAGAAGGTTGGTTTTATTCAGGATTCCAATACACCATATTATTCCACACTCTTTGGCTATAAAACACTTTTACAACATAATCTCCGTCCAATGTGACGACCTTACTCCACGTTACTGGGAAGGCCTGAACTGCTGAATACTGTAGTTCTATAGAAGGCCTTTATCCAGCAGTTTAGATTAGATTAGATTAATTATTCATACCATAGACCCATGAAAGAGGGAATCCTCCTGGGTGTGGAACATGTCAGATAAATACATTACAAAAATGTAATTAGAAAAACTTGAGTTTCATTAATTTTAATGATGCTCAGTCAATAAACAGTAAAATTATGCACACGAATTAAATTCAGTGATCCTCAGTCAAGAACAGTCAGAGTATGTGCAAGATTTAAAATTAAACTTCCACTATTTACAGACTTAAGACTTACATCTCCTTTCCATACATTCATCATTCACACAGTTGGTAGTTACTTGGCTGTTACAACCAAGTATTGTCAAAAATTAAAGTTTAATAAATTTTCATTAAAATGGTCTACTGCACTTGTTGAGAAACTCGTGGATGGAATAGAAGGAGTTGGCCACCAAAAATTCTTGTAAATTATATTTAAATTGTGCCTTGTCTGAAACTAAACTCTTAATGATTGCTGGTAACTTATTGAAAATTAACGTAGCTGAATACTGGCCTACTTTCTGGGCAAGAGTAAGTGATTTTCAATCTTTATGTATATTGTTCTTATTCCTAGTATTGATACTGTGTACTAAGCAGTTATCTGGAAAAAGAGACGTATTATTTACAACAAACTTCATTAAGGAATAAATATACTGAGAAGCTGTGGTTAATATGCCCAATTCTTTGAATAGGTTTCGAGATGATGTTCTTGGATTTACACTACTCATTACTCTTATTATATGCTTCTGTACTCTAAAAATTTTTTCTCTGTTTGTGGAGCTACCCCAAAATACGATATCATAGGACATAATGGAAAGAAAATAAGCGAAATATGCCAGTTTTTTTACATTTATATCTCCTATATCTGACATCATTCGCATTGCAAACACACACTTGTTTAGGCGCTTTAGCAGTTCGTTAGTATGTTGCTCCCAACTGAATTTATTATCAAGTTGTAATCCCAAGAATTTTACACTCTAAACTTCTCCTATTTCCATGTCATCACATTTTATACACACACCAGAAGGAAATCTCTTGGAAGTTCTCAACTGCACATAGTGGGTCTTTTCAAAGTTCAATGACAGTGAATTGGCTATGAACCACTTATTAATGTCAGTAAAAATTTAATTAGCTGCCCTTTTTAAATTTATATTTGATTTACTATTTATTGCAATGTTTGTATCATGTGCAAATAAGACAAACTTGGCATCTGTTAATGCAACAGATGACAGGTCATTAATATGCTAATATGACAGTGAATGTCATATGGTTGACGATAGTGTGAGATGACGATGAGTATTAAAATGAAGTGACACAGTATATTAAAACAAAGACGAGTTTCTGTGAAAGGAGACCCGCGAGCGTACTGGTTGTATCTACCCATAGAGTGAATCATGAAAGAACAACAAGGAGTTGTTGTTGTTGTGTTGTTGTGGTCTTCAGTCCTGAGACTGGTTTGGTGCAGCTCTCCATGCTACCCTATCCTGTGCAAGCTTCTTCATCTCCCAGTACCTACTGCAACCTATATCCTTCTGTATCTGTTTATTGTATTCATCTCTTAGTCTCCCTCTACGATTTTTACCCTCCACGCTGCCCTCCAATACTAAATTGGTGATCCCTTGATGCCTCAAAACATGTCCTACCAACTGATCCCTTCTTCTAGTCAAGTTGTGCCACAAACTTCTCTTCTCCCCAATCCTATTCAATACCTCCTCATTAGTTATGTGATCTACCCATCTAATCTTCAGCATTCTTCTGTAGCACCACATTTCGAAAGCTTCTATTCTCTTCTTGTCCAAACTAGTTATCGTCCATGTTTCACTTCCATACATGGCCACATTCCATACAAATACTTTCAGAAACGACTTCCTGGCACTTAAATCTATACTCGACGTTAACAAATTTCTCTTCTTCAGAAACGCTTTCCTTGCTTTGGGAGTACTGTAATCGAAATATTTGCTCTGTCTGGTACTGGACGTCGTGGTCGTGGACCACCTCAACTACCTCTATTTGTGTGTGTATTGTGGGGGAGGTGAGGCGAGAGGGGCCACACGGGCAGGTACGGAGGCGCTCGCTAAACGTGCCATTGTGGCGCAGTGAATGGAAGCAGCCGGCGGCAGGGGACCGGGACGCTGTGATTTACGCTGGGAACTGGGCGCGCCAATTACCTCGCCTTCATACCTGCTGGGCGCGCCAGCCAGCCCTTTGCTGGGCCGTCCTCCGTATCTGGAGCGCCGTCTCCGGCTCGGGATTCTCCAAATGTAAGGGGACAGGTAAAGGACACAGCGATGCCGTGTTGGAGGCGTGAACTGTGCGAAAAAAGAACTTTGGAAGTACGGTCTCTTCGGCGAGGTGTTCATCTGAAACCGTGCACTGGGATCAACAAAGAATGTGTCCTGTTCCAAGGAACCACCCCCCAATCCCGGCGAAAAGTGGTGCACTATTATTCCTAATCTCACTTATTAAATATAATATTAATATCAAAAAAATTTTATGCCTAGACCAAAATTCTCAGCGTACAACAAATTAAAGCACGATGACTCGCTGCGGTTGTTTACTACAAATATCTTCAGATCGTTCAAATCGTAGAAAAACGGCGAACATGCATTGAAAAACATTATCCTTAATTAAAATGCATTCGTATTGTGCCCAACGAGACAATGACAGTATGTAGTTAAAAACTTCGTCATGAGCAAGCCAAGCTGTAAACCATAATCTCGTAAGATGACGGTAGTAAAGAAGGAAAATTGCCAGATTCTTAGTAAATCTTGCATCACATGCCGGTTACTTAGGTTAGGTTAGGGTTGTTTTAACGTCCCGTCGACAACGAGGTCATTAGAGACGGAGCGCTAGCTCGGGTTAGGGAAGGATGGGGAAGGAAATTGGCCGTGCCCTTTGAAAGGAACCATCCCGGCATTTGCCTGAAACGATTTACGGAAATCACAGAAAACCTAAATCAAGAGGGCTGGAGACGGGATTGAACCGTCGTCCTCCCGAATGCGAGTCCAGTGTGCTAACCACCGCGCCACCTCACTCGGTGCCGGTTACTTTTGAAGCGTCCTGCCAGTCAGGTTAGACTTGTGACATTTTACTTTTAGTCATCCCTTGGGCACATTGTATAAAGATGACTAATTTATGTTGGATCGCTTTTTAGTAAACCATGAAATGGAGTAGATGACACTACCTGTAATGTTGCTTATACTGTTCTCAGTACAATGCCTGCTGTACAATTGAAAATCACGGGCATGTGGTACAAGTTTTTCTCATGCAACTGGCAGTTTTCCTTCTTTATCACTGTCACCTTGCGAGATGATGGTTTACAACTTGGGCGATCATGCTGAAGAGTTTAAGTAGACACTGTCCTAATCTTTTTGGTCCACAATATGAATGCATTTCACTGGATAACTGTAGCTAATGATGCATGTTCACTGTTTTTTTTTTTTACGATTTGAACGAACTGAAGACGATTGTAGAAAACAAATGAAAGTAGTCATCGCGCTGTAGTTGTATACCAAAAATTGCGGTTTAGGCATAAAAAGTTTTTACATTAAAACATGAGTTAGTTTCCGGCTAGCAACGTGTTTTTGATCTTGGACATACTGCAAATGAAAATCTGTTTCAAATTCTTTTTCTTCTTCTTCCACACTTAACAAATGCCAATTCACACGTCACATTCATAGTCGGTCCTATCTTTTGCTAGCTCTTCCAGGATCTCTTCTTCCATTTCGCGTACAAAGACTTGTCTGTCTTATGCAATCTGTCTTCAGTCACTCTGTCAATACACACATCAAAAAAAGTTTTGCATCACCCTGGTTCCCAGAACTGCTGAAGACAGACGTTGACTAAGTAGATTCTATCACAGACACAATTCCTTTGACTATTCAGAGATGTCACTAAACCCGCTCAAAGATGTAAGCAACCATGCATGACAGTCGATCAGTTCCAGTCATTCCACCTGGAAGGAGGAATACGGCTCATGTTGTCTGTAGTTAAACCATGCCTAGGCCGTCAATACCGCGGTTCGATCGCGTCCGCATGGTTACTTTGTGCCAGGAAGGGCTCTCAACATGGGAAGGGTCCATGCGTCTACGAGTAAACCATCATTCATGAAAGTGGCGAGATTGGACTGAGCAAAGGTTGGGACTTTGTACGGGCGTTGATAACCGCGCAGCTGAGCTCCCCACAAACCAAACATCATCATCATCATCATCATCTGAGTGAACCAAAGCGTTGTTGTTCGGACATGGAGAAGATACAGAGAGACAGTAACTGTAGATGACATGCCTCGGTCAGGCCACCCAAGGGCTACTACTGCAGTGGATGACAGCTACCTACGGATTATGGATCGGAGGAACCCTGACAGCAGCGCTACCATGTTGAACAATGCTTTTAGTGCAGCCACACGACGTTGTATTACGACTCTCTGCGCAATAGGCTGCATGATGCCCAACTTCACTCCCGACGTCCTTGGTGAAGCCCATCTTTGCAACCACATCACCATGCAGCGCGGTACAGATGGGCCCAGTAACATGCCAAATGGACCGCTCAGGATTGGCATCACGTTCTCTTCACCGATGAGTGTCGCATATGCCTTCAACCAGACAATCGTCGGAGACGTGATTGGAGGCAACCCGGTCAGTCCGAACGCCTTAGACACACTGTCCAACGACTGCAGCAAACAGGAGGTAAAAAAAAAAAATGGTTCAAATGGCTCTGAGCACTATGGGACTCAACTGCTGAGGTCATTAGTCCCCTAGAACTTAGAACTAGTTAAACCTAACTAACCTAAGGACATCACAAACATCCATGCCCGAGGCAGGATTCGAACCTGCGACCGTAGCGGTCTTGCGGTTCCAGACTGCAGCGCCTTTAACCGCACGGCCACTTCGGCCGGCAAACAGGAGGTCCCCTGCTGTTTTGAGGTGGTATTATGTGGGGCCGGCGTACGCCGTTGGTGGTCATGGAAGGCGGCGTAACGGCTGTACGATACGTGAATGGCATCCTCCGGCCGATAGTGCAACCATATCGGCAGCATATTGGAAAGGCATTCGTCATCGTGGACGACAAATCGCGCCCCCATCGTGCACATCTTGTGAATGACTTACTTCAGGATAACGACATCGCTCGACTAGAGTGGCCAGACATGAACCCTATCAAACGTGCCTGGGATAGAGGGAAAAGGGCTGTTTATGGACGACGTGATCCACCAGCCACTCTGAGGGATCTACGCCGAATCACCGTTGAGGAGTGGGACAAACTGGACCAACAGTGCCTTGACGAACTTGTAGATAGTATGCCACGACGAATACATGCATGCATCAATGCAAGAGGACGTGCTACTTGATATTAGAGGAACCGGCGTGTGCAGCAATCTGGACCACCACCGCTGAAGGTCTCGCTGCGCGGTGGTACTACATGGAATGTGTGGTTTTCATGATCAATAAAAAGGGCGGAAATGATGTTTATGTTGATCTCTATTCCAATTTTCTGTACAGGTTCCGGAACTCTCGGAAACGAGGTGATGCTAAACTTTTTTTGATGTATGTATATTTTATCCATTTTCTTCTGTATTCGCTCACTCTTTCCCCAATGTTATAAACATTAAGTGTCGTTCTCATGTCTGAGTTATGTTTTCTGTCTAACCTTGAACGTCATTTCACTTTTCTGAAAAGTCACGTTACGTTCTGTGGAGGCACACAAGTCTCACTCTCACACAATAAAACTGTTGTTACCACTACTTTATAAATTTTGATTGCTGAATCATTTCTTGTCTTGTTATTCAACGGTCTGCTTATAATGTCACTTACGTCTTAAAATTTTGAATTTAGTTTCTACACCTATCTTGATCTTCACTGTAACTTGTAACTGTTCCCAGATTGCATAAATAACAGATTTATTATATGAGTCTACTGTTGATAATTTACCTTTGAACAGGGAAGGTATTTTCCTAGAAATGGCATTACTCTAGTTTTAGGTATCGAAGTTTTCAAGTAATATTTTTTGACATTTTGTTCACCGTCGATACACAGATCTTTGAAGAACATCATCTCTCTTTTGTATGACAGTAAGGTTATCCACAAACAGCAAAACAGTAGTTGGTTTCATGATGTTTCAATTTCATCCCTGAGCTCGTTTCCGATTTCCATTCTTTAACTATCATCTGCGTTGCATAGCATCAAAGCAAACCGACTAGGAAAATAGTCTTAGAGGTGCACAGTATACTTAAATGACATCTGGCACATGGTAAAATTGCATCTGAGTCATGCTGCCATTTTGCTTATATTAAAATATTGCTTTTAAGCCCATTTATTGCTCTAATAAGAACGGAAGAACACAAATAACTTTGGGTACAGTAAGACAAAAATTTTTTTCTTGTAAATATTTTTCTTTCCAGCATAAGGTGAGTTATTTAAGCAGTAAACATGAAACATTTACGTAACGTTTAAGATACAGAAGTGCTGATGAACTGAAAGAAACTCTGCTAATAGAATCTTAGAGCATAGTAGAAGATTGATCGCCATACAGTTGTGTCCTGTGCGTGTATTACTTGAAATTAGGTTGAATAAAAGAAAAAAAAACATTTAGCTGGGAATTAGATGCAGCATTTTATTTGATTCAGGTAACAGCCACATCGGTGGATAAATTTCTAAGATGAGTGTCGCTTGTTATTCTTACGAACAAGTGACATTACGAATGTTATTTTTAAACGCAGGGGAGAGCAAACTTACAGAAGAGAAGTTGGGAACACTTCAATGTATCGTATCATTAACGTGAATGTTATTATAGAGTGATCATTAGATTAGATGGACAATGAGGTGAAGGAATTTAGCCAAAGCCCAGTTTATGAAAAGCGGACAATATTTTACCTATTGACACCATCGTTTGAGTTGAGACACTTGGCACACATTTGGTTCTCGTCCTGTCATCTTGTTTTAGTTGTCTGTGGTCTCCTTAAGTGAACTAAAGCCAATGCAGGATGATACATTCGCGTGAGTTTTCTACCCTATCTTTGTCTTATGATCAATTTATATTATCATCTTTGATAGGGTTGTAAGCCATAACCGTCCATCTATTCGAAATTTAAGGGAACTGTTGCACGCAGAATGATCTTCATGCGCGTTAAACGTTCGGATGAGATTTAAATACATCATCTAACAACAAAGAAGTGAAAAATAATGATTTGCTTTGTTAGTGCCAATGAGCTTAATTTTTTCGACAGATATCGTAGGCAAAACAAGAAAAAGAGCTAATGACGACCACAGAATTGGAATTAAGGTACAAGGGATGAAGATGTCTGTCGAAATGAAGCAACTAAAATAGCGGCTAACAAAATAACAAAATACGGGCATTCGAGGGGGGGGGGAGGGGGGGGGGGAGCGGAGTGGAGTGTGCGTGGGATCAGATACCCACCAGGCTCTCGAGACTTACAGCCAAGTTCCTTCCGGTCTCCTGCACTGTTTTTAGCAATTAGAACGTGGCGAAACGTTAAACTGTAACTTCCCTTCTGTTACTTATAGCCGACAGTACGGACTTAGTAGAACAGAAATTCAGTTTAGGACAAATAAAGCACAGACAAAAATGATGAATGGAGGAAACAAAATGATTTCCTAAAACATAGGAACTGGAAAATATGTAAAGGAAAAAGTGAAACAATTCTATTTTCTAGAAGGGAAGATCACGCAGTATTAGTTGCAGCAAATAAGAGACTAAGCAGAGGCTGGAGCATGTCAAGAAGGAATTCTACAGGTATAAATTGTTGGATAAAGGGCTAAATGTCTGTTGAGAATTTTTACTGAGGAGAAACGTGAATCTTGATGAAACTAGAGAGTAAAACCTGGAAAATTTTACCTGTGGTTTTACAGAAAAATATTAAAAACTAAATGAAAAGACCAAGTAATAATTGAATAAATATTAGACAAAATAGGCAAGATAAAGTTAGAAGTAACTTTAGGCGTGCTCAAGTGTAATGGAACCCTTGCCATTAATGCTGATTTAATCGCCTGGCAAACAATATCAAAAGTAAGCTTACTTTTGATATTGTTTGCAGATGATGAAGTTATCTATAATGAAGTATTATCAGGAAAAAGATACATAGGAGTATATATTCAGTCAGATGCTGGTAAGATCCTTGTGATTCAAGGATTGACAACTTGCTTTAATTAATCAGAAACGAAAACTCGTGCTCTTCACAAAACGCGAAAACGTGATTATTCTACAAGTACGACACAATTGAGAAGTTGAAGCACACATTTGACAGCGTGTACGAATCTGTGAGGATATGAAATGGAATCATCACACGGGCTCAATGGTAGCTACAGCAACTGTCAAACTTCAGTTTACTGGTAAGACGCTGGGAAAATGGAATAGGAGTGTACAAAGGTGACTGCTTATAAAATAGTCGTGCGAACCATCACCCTAGAATACTGCCGAAATACTGTAGAACCATGCCAAAAAGGAAGAACATGGAGTATTCAAGGTATTTAAAGAAGAGTAGTGCGAAGGGTCACAAGTTGGTCTGACGTCACAGAAATACTCAAAAGCCTGAACTGACAGACGCCTGAAGAGAGACGTAAATTAGCGCGCGAAAGCCTGCTTACAGAGTTCTAAGAAACACTATTTATTGCGGTATCTTGTTACATTCTATAGCTCCTCACATACTGCAACCACAGGAGTCATGAATACAAGACAGAGTAATTATAGGGCGAATAGGAACATTTAACCAGTAATTCTTCCCACGTTCCAATTTTTAGAGAATCTTTGTTGGTGTGGGATAATGAAGTTTATGCGAAACATTTTATAGGAGAGTGAAGATGTTTGCTGTAGCATGCGAGTGCCAGAAAAGACTGAAGTGTGCGTGTGGTATATCCTTTCAAATTTGTGTTACACACAAAACTATCGTCTAGGTATGCATTGTGAAAATGCAGTGTGGTGGCCACATTGTAAGCTGAAAAACGCCGCAAAGCGTTTCTTCCCCTCCCTCCCCCCCCCCCGCCCCCCCCCCCCCTGACAATTTACGGAGATGCGGTTCGACTTGCGCTCCATGGGCCAACCTCTCAACTGCAGCATGTTTAATCAATGAGATAAAAAGAGAATCACCAGTATATATGTCATATGCACAAGAGAACTGGCAATGAGGACAATGTCAAATGGTTCAAATGGCTCTGAGCACTATGGTACTTAACATCTGAGGTCATCAGTCCCCTAGAACGTAGAACTACTTAAACCTAACTAACCTAAGGACATCACACACACCCATGCCCGAGGCAGGATTCGAACCGGTCTCGCAGTTCCAGACTGAAGCGCCTAGAACCGCTCGGCCACACCGGCCGGCAAAACAATGTCCATTCATAGTTGCAACTAAAGGGTTCTTAGTCGAGAAGTGGGTTGGCTTATCTGGTACTGCATAACTAAGTGTACAGAATATCGCGACTGCGTATCCAGATGACGAAGACGTGAATTAACGCAATATACCTACAGAACAGTGGTGTACAATGCGTGGTTCTAGCGCTCTAAAAGGTGTTTCTTCTTTTATTTTCAAGACTGCTGATAATATGAAGGAAGTTAATTCATGAAGCCTTAAACGACTGCCCCGAAGCACAGTCTGTATGAGTGCACGTGTGCGATCCACCAAAAGGTCACAGCCACAGTGAAAGATACAAAACCACTAATAACGATAATTCGTAAATTGGACAGCGAATAGAATGAACCGTAATAGTGATTATCACAACAAATTTTAGGGAATGAAGTTTATCATATACATTGCTCTTCATGTATTAGTTCTCGCTAGTAAGGAGATTCAACTGAGCCGAGGTCACTATGACGAAATAAACAGTCTTTTCCAAAAATCGAGTTGACTGTCATATTAAGACACGAGGAACGGAGCTGGCCATGTTTTAAGTTACATTGTATTAGTGTATATTTAGATACCGGAAAAAGATAGGGACGAATATGGTGGTGACGCTCATGTTTAAGCCACTCCACATTTAATCTGTAAAACAGAAAATATTTTTCAACTGACAGACAACAGGAAAGTGTTCCACTAAGCTTTAATTTGTCAGCAGTTTCCGTAAAATTAAACAGTTAACGAAGATTGCATAGCACTCACCAAATATGAGACAAGTACTTCTTACGTAACTGTTGGATCCATGACGCTTATCTCACACAGGAAATAGAAACCACGTTGCGTAATTTTGTCTCAGGTCTTCCTTACACTGAATCACTTCGATCAAACGTGTTTTAGCATGATGCAAAATGTATCCTTTCTGTATGCAGGTCCCCGAACAGGTAGTTACGACGGCCTTGTAAATCGCCACTGACTGTTTTCGTGAACCAAAGAAGACGATGCACTGACTGCAACCACATCGCGCATCTGTCTTTTAACAGACGTAGCGAAAGACTGAAGGAAGCTGTGGCGGCGAATGTGCTGCATGGTCCTTGGAAACTCGCCCCGAAAACTTGACAGGTTCTACAAGAACAGGCAAGCTGTCCAAACCGGGATCTCAAAGAGGATATCCCTTTTTAAAAAAAACGAGTACTGCAGATCAGCCTGCCAAATTTCAAACAATGTCACGAACTGGTGTTACCACACGGGAACCGATGAGACAGGCAAGCAATCTTGCAAACGAGAACACGAAGTACCGCGCCGTAATTCTGTCTTTCTGCCAGCGACCAATTAACCGCAATCAGTTTTGCGCAGAAAATGTTAAAGAAATGTAATTCTCAAAACACTGGGTCGGTTACAGATACATACGTAACACCACAAAATTTATAGATGCTGCAACGGGATTAAACTCTCTACGATCATGAAATATTCAGAGTAAAAAGAGCGTAATCTCCCCCATCCTTCCATCTTCCATACTATTGGCCACATTAGACAATGCCCAATTCAATTAACTAATAAGCAAAGTCTTTTATGAAGATTTGAGAGGGGCGAGGTTATTATAAACTTTCCAGTTTACTTAGCTTGTCATTTTCAGATGGACCCAGTTCTTTTTGTCTAGGAGTTTGATTCATGAAGCTGAAAATCTAACATCAGGTCCTCACGGTTGGTTTGAACTAAATAAATTGGAAGATTGTTCATGCAGAAATTTTTTACGTAAATATATTTGCCACTGATTTTCTCAAATTTTAGTATATCATATAGTATTTTGATTTTTCACATTAACAAAGCCGTAACTACATTGTTCGCACCTATTATACAAAAATACGTCCTATCACATCACAGGCAAGCTTACGACTCACACATTCTGAGGAAATAATATTCCAAAGGGTTACAATTGCTACTAACAAATGAATTCCTACAAGTTTTCATTACATTATTGATTTCGATTATTATTTCATAAATGAATCCAGAAATAAACATAGTAAACAGCACAGAATTGCGTAATTAATAATAGAAATTTTAAGTGTGTGAATAATTCGTAATTTAAAATGTTTCTAAAAAAATAATTTTAACTGTTCATTCAGAACTAGTACTTTCCGATTAAAACATCGAAACTAAAATATTTTATAAAGAGATTTCTTTTCATAAATTTTAGCTTGAAATATAACACACTGTGTATAAAATTATATAAAAGTTTTGAGAAAAGCAACTGAGATAATACTTGCCCGTCCAAAATTCGAAAAATAATACTGGTATCGACAACTACGGTTAAGGGAAAGTAATGCTAGAGCAGGATGTCCCGTTACAAGTCTAACACAAAGAGATGTAGCAGGTATCATAAATTTTAATTAAGAACTGAGGAAAAACTGAAAATAGATGAAAATAAGAAACCTAAAGAGTAGTCCGCTTTGCTGAGCACGGTGCTGATCATATTTAACAAGTTAAAACTGTATGCTGTATTGAGAGTTGGACCAGATTACCTGCCGTTTGCTGGCACTGCACTGCTAATGGCGACACTCGAAGATACTCAAGGAAAGACAAGGCAAACTTCTAAGTTACAGTCGCTCTCTAGTACACAGTTTTAGCATGTCACGCAGTATCAATAACTATCAGAGCCTTTTTCTTCTTCACCAATACTGTCGCGCTACAGATCTTTTACTCGTACCTACTGTGCTGAGAGACGGTTTCATAAACTTCTAACTCATTTTTATGTCAATGTTGACATTTTTGCCGGAACCTTTTATCGTTTCCCCAGTCTGCTGCTTATGTCTTTCTCTTGTTTCGGTCAGTGTGAGTAATGGCTTGTGTTTTAGTTAGCACGATTATCATATATCGGTACTTGTGTCTTCCGAGTTTTTATGTTTAATAAGTCGCTGTTCTTCCTCCTATAACTCTTCATCACATCGTAATTGCTTTGTTCATTCTTGAACCAAACTAAGAACTAAATAAGTCTTCAACCTCCACAAATAAGTAAAATATCTTGGGGGTGAAACAAGGTACCGGTATCTCACTACAGTGTCTTTCTTACGACCATCATGATTAAACTTGGAGTGAACATGATGGAGGTTTCACCAATATAAATTAAGCAAAAAAACTGAAAAATAGTTAACAGTTCAAAAAATAATGTGGCTCATCTGCACCCACACTAGCTGTTTTCGACCGAGTGAGCTGAGGTAGTTACCAACGCACTGGATTCGCATTCGGGAGGACGACGGTTCAAACCCCTGTCAGGCCACCCAGACATAGGCTTTCCGCGATTTCTGCAAATCGCTCCAGGTAAGTGCCGGGATGGTTCCTTTGAAAGAGCACGTCCGATTTCCTTCCCCATCCTTCACCCGATCCGAGCTTGTGCTCCGTCTCTAATAACCTCGATATCGACGGGACGTTAAAACGAATCTTCCTTTCTACTGGCTGTTGTCGACGGTGTTTGTTCTTATTTTTCATTCTTTTAAGTGGAGGTTTGCCGGCCGCAATGGGCGAGCGGTTCCAGGCGCTTCAGTCTGGAACCGCGAGACCGCTACGGTCGCAGGTTCGAATCCTGCCTCGGGCATGGATGTGTGTGATGTCCTTAGGTTGGTTTGTTTAAGTAGTTCTAAGTTCTAGGGAACTGATGACCTCAGATGCTAAGTCCCATAGTGCTCAGAGCCATTTGAATTTTTAAGTGGACGTTTAACAGTAACATCTACCAGTCACAACTGTTTTTAATTACCAGTTACTGTAAAACCTATTTCTTACTTGACGTATGCACTGGACAAGGGAAGTTCCGGCTCGAGCAGACTCAGCATGTGTTGCAGTGTCACTGACATTAATGAGTGAGTACCTCGATTCGCGAAGTACCTTCGGCGGACACCAAAGTTAATTGTCGTGTAAAGCAACGATTGGTGACACGTGGTACCATCGACTGTAGCGTCTTACAACGTGTTACAGTGTAGCAAGTCAGATCTGACAGACTAAAACAACTACAGAATTTTCATACTGCTTTAAGAGGACAGGACGTGCGCCTGCCACAACCTTGTGAAAAATAATTCTAGAAATTCGTGAATGCCACATCCAGCCAGCCACAAGTAATTTTTACATGTTTTATTTTAGTGCCATAACCGGGTTCAGGCTACCATGCCCATTTCCAAAGGCTAATATTTTCAATTACTCAAATATTTTGATCTACAGCAGGTCGTCTGCACCTACACTGGACAAGAATATCTGAATATTTAATGCCACTTTGGAAGTTGTTTCGGTAGCAAAACCATGCTAAAGTTCTTGCGTTTACTTAGATAAAATGTGAAACAGTTGTATTAACTTACATAGGTTCCAGTAGATGGCGATTTGTTTTGTTGTGGTCCACGTGGTTTTTCAAGTCGATGCATGTGTTGTTGCTGCAGATAGCACCAATATTGCAAATAAATGACTGTGGCACACTTCACAATATTCTTAATGTCACATGTACTGTACATTTGACGTTTTTGTTTACAACGGAAATATTATCATTAAGCAAAGATTCAGAGATACCATTCATTTTCTATTGACCACAGAGTTCACAAGATCCAACATGGGTAAAGTCGAGGCTGTTTCCGCTAAACCGTGTAACCATTTCCTGATGACTCTGTAATTAGGACTGATACCAACTTCCTTCTGGCATCCGATTGTTAAAGACAATTTGAGCACTTAGAATCAAGACGTGTAATATGTAAAAGAATAATGACAGTCCCCAGTTAGTGCCTCATGAACAAAAGACTGATTTGAAAAAGGGAAAGCCATGCGATTTAATGAAGTAGAGGGGCCTGAGGACAATGCGTGTTGCCTTAGAAATCAGTCGCACATCATCTGCTGGTGGAAAATGAAATACCAATACCCAGAAGGAGTTTGTGCGAGATAAACTATATTAGAAAGATGACGCCGATTCAGCTTTCGCACTTTTCGAGTAATAGTGGTGCCAGTAACGCCACCCTGATGTGACATAGACAGCCTGCTATTGAAAGCCTTGTGATAGAAACGTCTTGCATGTTAAGTGTCAATACGCAAGTTTCTAGTCACTCGCATGGCTCAGAGACTATACACTGAACAGCCAAAATGTTTTGACCACTACAGCCGCGACGTTGGATTACACCTGGTGGCACTGCGGGTATGTGACGCGATAGCAAGTAAGTAAGCGGAGCAGACACGGACGAGGGATCACCCTAGCGAAGATACGGTCTGCAAATGGGGAAATCCAATGAGATAAGCTACTCTCACAAAGGGCAAACTATTATTAAGCAGAACCTGCGAACGAGTATCTCGAAAATGGCGAAGCTGATCGAATGTTCGTGTGTTACTGTCGTGAGCATCTGCTGAAAGAGGTAGGACAGTGAAACTACCACTATGCTCTAAATGATTGGACGTCCACGACTCTTCACAGAACGTGGAATTCGGAAGCTTGTCTGCTCTGTAAAGTAGGATCAACAGTGATTTGTGTCATCTCTGCCGTAAGCCCACAATGATGGTGCACGCACAAGTGTTTCTGAGCGCACCGGGTCATAGTACATTGTTGAACTTGGAGCCCCGCAGCAGACCACCCCTATGTGTTCACATGTCGACCTGACGACATCGTCAATTACCACTGCAGTGGCCAAGAGACCTTTGGGATTCGACCGTCGATCAATTAAAACGTGCCGGCTCTTTGGGTGAATCACGTTTTTGCTACACCAGATCGATAGAAATCTCCACAAACGCCGTCATCGAGATGAACGGCGGCTCGAAACGTGCAGCGCGCCACGGAATCAGGCTGGTGGGAAACATTCTCCTACCTTGCATGGGATCTGTGGTTGTAATCTAAGGCACGCTGACAGCTGCGAACCACTTGCGTTCCTTCATTGCTGATGTCTACCCCGACAGCGATGTCATCTGAAACCTCCCCTTAGAAAAGTTTATGAATTCCTGCACTGGTAAACCCCTTACGTTATTTGATTTTCAAACAGCTGAGCAGATCTGAACGTACTCAGACATTTCTCTCTTTACTTATTCTGATCAACACTAAACTGACACACAATATTTTTAGCGCAACGCAATCTGACTTTCAATAATCGCTACAAAAGAATGGCCCTGACTAACACTAACCTATACCTTTCATGAATCACTTACCTCACAAAAATCTTAGTTACTCGAACTACTGCAATACAGCGAGCACCAATACTGCCAGCTAAATAAAAGATTCTAACCACTGAAGGCTTTAACTACTGATAGGCATAGTTAGCAAATGCAAGAGAACAAACAATGTATTTACCTTAATAATGTTCAAAAGTCATCATACATATACATCACTTCACGATATCCAGTATTACAAATTTATTCTTTCTGATGGACACACGTTCAGATCGTCCGCTCTCAAAATTCTGCCATCTCTCTTCCCACATCCACCACTGCTGGCGGCTCACCTGCAACTGCGCAACGCTACGCGCTGTTCACATCCAACTGCCCACCACTACAATAGCAAATATTCCAACAATGCAAACCAGCCACAGACTGCACACAGAACAGTCAGTGATTTTCATACAGAGCGCTACGATGCGTTACCAACATAAAAACCGATGCAGCCTACTTACACATCTTACAGCATTATAACTGTCCGTGTCTCGTAGCCAGAACCGTGTTGCAGTGGTTTGAGGAGCATTATAGTGACCTCACGTTGATGCCTCTGCGATCAAATTCGACTGATGTAAATCATATGGAACCCTTCTGGGTCCACTGGACTCGCATTCGGAAGGACGACGGTTCAATCCCGCGTCCGGCCATCCTGATTTAGGTTTTCCGTGATATCCCTACATCACTCCAGGCAAATGCCGGGATGGTTCCACTGAAAGGGCACGGCCGACTTCCTTCCCTAATCCGATGAGACCGATGACCACGCTGTCTGGTCTCCTTCCCCAAACCAACCAACCAACCAACCAACCTTCTGGGTCGCTATCGGGCGCCATCACCGCATACGCAAATCAGCGGCCCGTTACTTAAACAAATTACGTGACCTGTGAATAGACATCTAATGCCACATACCTCCACAAACCTACCAACAAACTGTCAGGTTCCTAGTACGCAGAATCAGTAGACGTATTTCGTCAGAAAGACGGACGAACAAGCAATTGCGCAGGTGGTCATCAGTGTATAGCCCACGCTGCAGTCTACTCGAGAAGTCATATCTTGTGAAACACGTGTCGTCAATCTGTACTTTGAATGCAGAGACTTGACAGGTGCAGGGTTTCGAGTTCGAATACGGCCATGTGGAGACACTCTTCCCCTGTTCGGCGCCTGGAGCTGCTAACATCTTTCTCCCTGCTGACGATTTGTCAAGTCTAGCCATTTTGTCTTGTGTGTTACAGAGATGAAAGTTTCTAACCTGCGGCATCCAGAGTTTATAGTGAGAGCGTTGCTCGCTGGCGTTCCACTGCCCTAATTACATGATTTTCTGTTTTGCCTATTGATGTGAGCGAGGCCAGGCCTTTATTCGTTTCGCGTCTTTGCCTAACTTTGCGAAGATTAGTATCTAATTTTGCATTAGTCATCCATATGCATCATTCATTTTTCTTTCACTTCCCTACTCACTACATAGTATTACGAGGACCTGAAAGCATATGGGGTTAATTTTCTGCTTTTGTGATTGTACCGTGTTGTACATCCACGTGGTTCTCTGGACGACGTTTGTAGCTACTGTTCGTGAAGCTACGCGACTGTTTACTGAATAAAGAGTGAAGTTAATTTGGAATCTCTCATAAATTACTTTCCTGCTGAAGTCATCCTTCGGTTGTACAATTTTTATGCTCAGCTGCACGTGTGTTATAAACGAGCAGATTAGTAGGCGAACACAGCTTATTGCGAATGATATGCCTTCTGGAGAATTAATAGTACTGTAAATTGCTCCTAGCAGACAAAGTATTTTCTTCTTTAAAAGCAGTTTTTCAGCCGAACGAGGCAGGTCTGAGACGCAGAGAACTTCGAGATATATTGCAGTCACGAATACTTCGACAATGTTTCAGTTTAGGGATTCATGCATCTTACCGGTATGTATAAGACGATGCAAAGTGCAGTCTCATCTGCATTGTACGCGTCCTTTCTACAAAAAGAGACAGCAAGTATGGGTCGAACTATGACTGTTGGAGGTCTGGGTTGTGATTTGGTTTCCTTTAAAAGATGTTAAAGCCCACTTTACTGATTACCTCATGTTTCATTAACAGTAGCCAGGTTGAATTGTCTTTAATTCATTGGATAAATTTTATACAAGGGGGAATATTTTCAGGGCATTAATACTGAAACCTTAACTGCTATGGATTCTTAGGTTAAACTCTGACAGATTGAAGTAGCTTTGACATAATAAACAAACGATGTGCTCTGCGCATCAGATATCGCCTGGATTAGACATTTTGAGATTGATGTAAGTGAAACAATCCATGAACGTTATCCGTATCGTTGGGAGCTGTATGCTGAAACTGTGTTTAACCAAATTTCTCCTGAACAATCTCACAACTTGCTGACTTATAAACTTTCGATTACAGATTCTGATCTAGAATCGGCGCACCTATCCTACTTCTGAACACGAACTTATGTCTGCAAATTACTTTTATGATTGTAATTTTAATTAATCGGAAACGCTCCTGACTGTCTGAAAATTAGACTGCACAAAAGAATGATTCACAAGAGTACTCAGAGGGGCTGACTGTTACGCAATTTCAGTGTGCCATATTACAACAAAGCATCTCTTGAATATACGTGTAATTTCACTAACTGAAACTGTTCCTAGCGTGCTCTCAAAAGTGTTCATTTACGTCCTACAGAGAATTGTTACCTTGGAGCGGAGAACTTGATTCTGTTCTGGCTACACTGCAAATGATCATCTGAAATAAATCACTCTGCGCCAGTCTGCCTTCTTTTTATTATTTATTTTTAAGTTGTTCTTTATGAAAATTAGTTTATATTCTCTTTTCAAAATTATTGCTTATTGTTCACGCAAACGTCCAATGTGTAACAATATAAATTTTACCGAACATGTTTCTTTGAACATTGTGAAATAATTATAAACATGAAAATAAAAGCTTTGAAATTCAGTCCGTTTAATAACACAAAAGTAAATCCCAACTAATATGAATAATTATCGTTCTTTCTCTCAGCACTGTCATATCCTATAACGTCTGCTTTTATAAAATATTTCTATTGGAAAATTTGTTTTCTTCACTTCCTAATTTAATGTTAGTTAACTAATGTAAATGGGGTAAGACTACATAGAACACTGAGCATATGACTGATAGTTCTCCCTGATCACAAGCGCGTATATATTACTGGACTCAATGAAATCATTGCAAAGCGGTAATTATCGAAGTCGCTCTTGCAGCTAACAAAATCAAATGGTTCAAATGGCTCTGAGCACTATGGGACTTAACTTCTGAGGTCACCAATCCCCTCGAACTTAGAACTAGTTAAACCTAACTAACCTAAGGACATCAGAGCGAGCTGCTTGACACAGGTACGTCGATTAAATATCTACGCGTAACACTGCAAAGCAGTATGAAATGGACTGAACATGTAAGAGTTGTAGTAGGGACGGCGAAAGGTCGACTTGGGCTTACTGGGAGAATTTTAGAAAAGCGTGGTTCATCTGTACAGGAGACCGCATATAGGATATTACTGCGACCTATTCTTGAGTACTAGTTGGGGTATTTGAGATCCAGACCAGCTTGGATTGAAGGAAGACGTAGAAGCAATTCAGAGGCGGGCTGCTAGATTTGTTACCGATAGATTCGAAAAACACGCAAGTTTCACGGAAGTGCTTCGGCAACTCAAATGGGAATCCCGGGAGGGATCGCGATGTTCTTTTCTAGGAGCGCTGTTGAGGAAATTTAGAGAAACGTCATTTGAGGATGACTGCAGAACGATTATACTGTCGCCAACATACAATGCGCGTATGGACCACGAAGATTAGATACGAGAAATTAGGGCCCATACGGAGGCATACAGACACTCGTTTTTCCCTCGCTCTGTTTCAGAGCAGAGCAGGAAAGGGAATGACAAGTAATGGTACAGCGTATCCTCCACCACGCACCATACGAAAATGTGGATGTAGTTGTAGCACAGAGTTCCACAAAATTATGGAAACAGCATCATCTTCCACATGGACTATTAGGAAACGCATTATTTATAATCCAGATTGTAGCCTTCCGTGCCATACTCAGCTGATAGCTCAATGAAGAACGTCTGTTCATAATTGTTCCTTTTGAGGGACACGGTACTCAAAAATGGTTTAAATGGCTCTGAGCACTAGGGGACTTAACGTCTGTGGTCATTAGTCCCCTAGAATTTAGAACTACTTAAACCTAACTAACCTAAGGACATCACACACATCCATGCTGGAGGCAGGATTCGAACCTGCGACCGTAGCGGTCACGCGGTTCCAGACTGAAGCGCCTAGAACCGCACGGCCACACCGGCGGGCACACGGTACTCATGTTAAAATGGTTGAGTAAATATATTGAGCAAAAATCCAGGCGGACAAAAATTGTCATCTAAAATATTGTAGAACTGCGAACGCAAGTAAAGAGAAAACAATCTCAGACAGTGTTATATGGCGCATCTACGTAATAAGGCATGCTTGCATTCAAAATCGAGGCGACTACAATACTAACATACACTATGTGATCAAAAGTATTCGGACACCTGACTGGAGCCGGCCGAAGTGGCCGTGCGGTTAAAGGCGCTGCAGTCTGGAACCGCAAGACCGCTACGGTCGCAGGTTCGAATCCTGCCTCGGGCATGGATGTTTGTGATGTCCTTAGGTTAGTTAGGTTTAAGTAGTTCTAAGTTCTAGGGGACTAATGACTTCAGCAGTTGAGTCCCATAGTGCTCAGAACCATTTGAACCATTTGAACACCTGACTGAAAATGACTTACAAGTTCGTGGCGCCCTCCATGGAATTCAATATGGTGTTGGCCCACCTTGATAACAGCTTCCACTCTCGCAGGCATACGTTCAATCAGTTGCTGGAAGGTTTCTTACGGAATGGCAGCCCATTCTTCACGGAGAGTTGCACTGAGGAGAGGTATCGATGTCGGTCGGTGAGGCCTGACACGAATTTGGCGTTCCAAAGCATCCCGAAGGTGTTCTATACGATACAGGTCAGGAATCTGTGCATATCAGTCCATTATAGGGATGTTACTGTTGTGTAACCACTCCGCCACATGTCGTGCATTATGAACAGGTGCTCGATCGTGTCGAAAGATGTAATCGCCATTCCCGAAATGCTCTTCAACAATAGGAAGCAAGAAGGGGCTTAAAACATCAATGTAGGCCTATGCTGTGATAGTGCCACGCAAAACAACAAGGGGTGCAAGCCCCCACCATTAAAAACACGGCCGCACCATAACACGACCGCCACCGAATTTTACTCTTGGCCTTACGCACGCTGGCAGATGACGTTCACCTGGCATTCGCCATTCCCCTCACCCTGCCATCGGATTAACACATTGTGGTCCGTGGTTCGTCACTCCACACAACGCTTTTCCACTGTTCAATCGCCCAATGTTTACGCTCCTTACAGGAAGCGAAGCATCGTTTGGCATTTACCGCCGTGATGTGAGGCTCATGAGCAGCCGCTTGACCATAAAATCAAGTTTTCTGATCTCCCGTCTTACTGTCATAGTACTTGCAGTGGATCCTGATGCTGTTTGGAATTCCTGTATGACGGTGTGGATAGATGTCTGCATATTACACATTACGATCCTCTTCAACTGTCGGCGGTCAGTCAACAGACAAGGTCGTCCCTTCACGTTTCCACTTCACTATCACGTCGGAAACAGTGGACCTAGGGATGTTTAGGAGAGTAGAAATCTCGCGTACAGACGTATGACACAAGTGACACCCAATCACCTGACCACATTCGAAGTCCGTGAGTTCCACAGAGCGCCCCATTCTGCTCTCCCACAATGTGTAATGGTTCAAAATGGCTCTGAGCACTATGGGACTCAACTGCTGAGGTCATTAGTCCCCTAGAACTTAGAACTAGTTAAACCTAACTAACCTAAGGACATCACAAACATCCATGCCCGAGGCAGGATTCGAACCTGCGACCGTAGCGGTCTTGCGGTTCCAGACTGCAGCGCCTTTAACCGCACGGCCACTTCGGCCGGCAATGTGTAATGACTACTGAGGTCGCTGGTGTGGAGTACGTGGCAGTAGGTGGCAGCGCAATGCACCTAATATGAAAAACATATGTTTTTGAGGGTGTCCGGATACTTTTGATCACGTAGTGTAGGTTAATATCAATGAGGGTACTTGTGACGTACAGTATACCTTTCTGTACAGAACCTTCTGTGCCTTTTGACTCCATATTGTATGAATAGCTACGGTTAATAACAAGATGTGTGGTTTTAGAAAGGGCGTATCTGCCCGGAATAGGTAACCACTGCAGCAAAAATTTTATATCAGTGCAACTGAGACGGATGCAATGAAAATAGCCAATCTCCTCAAATCTGGACAGCTGCCAACCTTCCACCAAGTGTCAGCATGCCTTGGACGAGCAAAGAAATTGTGTTCAGATGTCCACATATCACTGCCTAATAAACTTTCCTTTTCGTGAATATTAATACGGCGCAATCCTGTAACTGCCTCGCAAATTGTGTTACCAGCACAGAGTGTATTTATCCACGATTAAATTTAAATGTTTTACCGCGCTATAAAACGCAGAAAATTGTTCACGCAATCGGCAAAGAAAATTTGCAAAAACATAGTTTCCCTTCTCCTAGGTGTAAGTAAATATGCGAAACGCGTCTGGTTTTTTTTTCTTCGCTGATATATTTTCCGAAAAGGCCATAAAGCTGGTGAAAAAGCGATAACCGCGTGATACGTCCTTTAGTACTAGCCATCGCAGTTGGCGAGTTTACGTAAAGTGAGACTCCTTAATTACTGGACGTTCCAATCGTTCGGCCAGACATCTGACGATAAATAACCATTATGAAGTCGCGTTATCCATCTTTCGCTATCGCCTCCAAAGTTTACGTTCACTTTTCGCTTTTTTTTTAATTTTTAGTTCTTTTTTTTTTTTTTCTTCGCCAGCGATGTGGCCTTCGAGGTTGTTTTAAATATGCAGAGAGTGGCCACCGATAATTGTGAGACGTACGAGCGCCAGCTAACTAGGTGACGATAGGATGTTTATCTCTGTCAATTAAGCGGCGCAGTCGCACGCGGTCTGCCTTCTACCTGCTGTGCGCCCGGCCAGCCGGGGTGGCGCCCTTCCGAGAAGAGCTACCGGCCCACCGTCCGGCAACGGCGTAATCCGCCCAGCACGGCAGCCGCCGCGGCGTTTTTATCTTGTAGCCGCCCGATGTAAGGGATGCCCGCGCCACTGACAGGACAGCTACAAATACGACCGCGTAAGAAAGTAATTGTGCGTGTACGCGGCCACTTACATAAATCTGCAGGGAACCGGTAGGTCGGGTTCCATGTTGGCATCGGCTAATTCTACGCCGTGTCCAAATCCCGATTGCCAACCCGCTCCTTAAGCCGTCGGCACACACGGACCATGCTGTCGAACGTTAACGTTGAGCGTGCCGAGTTCAACGCGCTGCTGAACGCTCAGGAACGATTCGACATGTGCATACGGTACGTGGGCCCCAACGTGGTATTCGCGATGGCAACGCACTCCAGCGACAGCTGAGGGATGTTTCTAGTACGTAAATCACACTGTTTACTCAACGGGCGCGCGTAAAATTCCCACATTAGCTCTATTAAAACACATTTCCTCTATCGTCCACGAAAAGGAAAGTACCATGTCCAGTCAATAAGGACACAGGCTTGTAAAAGTCCCATTAAAAACAGTGCGGTACAAATTTGGGATACTTCTCCGCATAAGATAAACATTATTTCATCATTCCCACATTTTAGTAAAACCCGAAGGTCAGTCTTCCTTGCCGGCCGCGGTGGTCGAGCGATTCTAGGCGCTTCAGTCCGGAACCGCGCGACTGCTACGGTCGCAGGTTCGAATCCTGCCTCGGGCGTGGATGTGTGTGTAGTTCTAAGTTCTAGGGGACTGATGACCTCCGATGTTAAGTCCCATAGTGCTTAGAGCCATTTTTTTCAGTCTACATCTACATCTACATCTACACACATACACCGCAATCCACCATACGGTGCGTGGCGGAGGGTACCTCGTACCACTGCTAGCATCTTCTCTCCCTGTTCCACTCCCAAACAGAACGACGGATAAATGACTGCCTATATGCCTCTGTACGAGCCCTAATCTCTCTTATCTTATCTTTGTGGTCTTTCCGCGAAATATAAATTGGCGGCAGTAAAATTGTAATGCAGTCAGCCTCAAATGCTGGTTCTCTAAATTTCCTCAGTAGCGATTCACGAAAAGAACGCCTCCCTTCCTCCAGAGACTCCCACCCGAGTTCCTGAAGCATTTCCGTAACACTCGCGTGATGATCAAACGTACCAGTAACAAATCTAACAGCCCTCCTCTGAATTGCTTCTATGTCCTCCCTCAATCCGACCTGATAGGGATCCCAAACGCTCGAGCAGTACTCAAGAATAGGTCGTATTAGTGTTTTATAAGCGGTCTCCTTTACCGATGAACGACATCTTCCCATAATTCTACCAATGAACCGAAGACGACTATCCGCCTTCCCCACAACTGCCATTACATGCTTGTCCACTTCATATCGCTCTGCAATGTTACGCCCAGATATTTAATCGACGTGACTGTGTCAATGGAGTATTCAAATGGAGAATTCAAACATTATGGGATTCTTTTTCTTATTCATCTGCATTCATTTACATTTATCTATATTTAGAGTTAGCTGCCATTCTTTACACCAATCACAAATCCTGACCAAGTCATGTTGTATCCCCCTACAGTCACTCAACGACGACACCTTCCCGTACACCACAACATCATCTTGATTGATCACTGTTCCCACCCAGTAGCAGAATCTTTGCCACATGTGAATTACGAAGTGTAAAAGAAAAAGGAGCAAAATATCTTTATACAAGTAGCGCAAGCTGTCCTGTAGATTAAGCCAATCGAACGAAGTCACCCCCCCAAAAAAGATGAACTTATATTTACATAACATCAACTATTATAGCATTTACTTATATTAAACTGAACCTAATAAAAACACGAATGTTAGGAAAAAAATTTGGTGGATTTACGACGCGAACCACAGCCCCAACAAAGTACTCTATAGCAGATAGTGACGCCACTCACTACGCTAAAACAAAAACACACGTCTTGTACCTAATCATATTATGCTAGCTCTTGCTGACAACGTTAATCGTAGATAATTATGTTACTAATTGAAATTTAATTATAACAAATTGTACCAAGAACAATGCGTTTTGGGTGGATCTTCAGTGTGTCGCTGTCTTCAAATAGCCTACTCTCATAATACGCAAGTTATAATAATTCTTTTGCCACGAAAATGATGTTTCACATTATTTTATTGGAACGAATCACACAGTTAACAACGGGTTTTCCAGTCATTGTCAATTCGCTGGTGCTCAGAAACGGCATATATACATATAGGCTTGAAATGAATGCCAATACGGCGCCTCACAACTCTGTACTGAAGGGAGACGGCGTGCGTGTGACGTAGGTGGCATTGTGCCATCTGATTGGTCAACGCTCAGACGCACGCCCAGAATATCTGACATGCCAGATATTGCTCTGCACGTTCGGAAAGACTCCCGAACTTGCTATTCCACGCTATGACGTCATAAATTCGGCACGCTTAACGCTCAACGTTCGGATGCACGGTCCGTGTGCCGACAGCTTTAGGCGAATCCTATTGTTCTCGTGCTGCTTAAATAACGTCGAGTCAAACGTCACACAATACTCTACGAGCTGTGATCAAAAAGAAACGGAAATTTTTTTAATTTCTGGTCTTTACACATCCGATTTTAATTAATTTTTTTTTTGTCTTTCTGGCACACAAATTCCTGATGTATGTTTGCATTATCAGCTGTAGTTGAATATGTAGTTTATTAATGAGAGTAGAAAAGGTTATACCAGGTGTACAAGTATAAGACCGGAATTTGGTTGCAATAATTACACCTCTGTTGTTTGAAACTGATAAACAATATTTTATTGAAAATAATCTCCCACCTCTCCCGCAGACTATGAATGCCACTTAAAAAAAAACGGATCTTCTTTTGAAGCGAACCAGTCAGCGAGCCATTTTCGTACATTTTCAGACGAACTGAAGCGTTGCTCAGCGAGAGCCTGTACCAGTGATGCAAAAAGGTGATGATCAGACGGAGCCAAGTGTGGAGAATAAGTATTTCCCTACTGAACGCCTCGACCGTTTCCCTGTCCCGTTTTTCGGTGTGTGTTGGGGCGTTAGCATGGAGCAATATGACTTTGTTTTGCCTTTTTCCATATTCCGGTCGTTTTGGCGTAATACTCGTTTGAAATCGATCATTTGCTGTTGCTAAGAATCAGTGCTAACGGCTTCACCAGGTTTTAGCAACTCATAATAATGACACCCTTCCGATACCACCAAACACTTCTTTCCAAAGCTATTTGGTCTTGCAGTGGATGCCGATTGTTTGCCTAGATTCACCCATGATTTATGACGCTTAGAATGCTCAAAAGATATCCATTTCTCATCACCTGTCGTTAATCGATGGAGAAACGACTTTCTTTTGTATCTGGCGAGCAGCATTTCACAAGTGGTTTTTCGATTTGCTTCCTGTCTTTCATTCAGTTAATGCGGAACCCCCTTTCCCATAGCTTTCAAGCGAAAAGAAACGCTATCTGCGTCTAATTCAGTTGTTTCGCGAGTTCCTGTTGAGTTTGAGTATCACCTTCATCCAATAAGGCGTGTAATTCATTGTCTTCGAACTTTTTCGGTGGTTTTCCGCCCTCGTCGTTTCTCACGTCAAAATCACCACTTTTGAGTCTTTTGAACCACTCTAAACACTGTGTTTTCACAAGAGTATGTTCGCCGAAAGCCTCGACCACTATTCGATGCGATTCTACAGCAGTTTTCTTCAAATGATGACAGAAAACCAATGGTGTCCTCAAATCGCAGTTCGTAGGTCCAAAACTCGACATGTTCACAGGTTTCAAACAGATACAGGTGTATGGAAGTTGGGTCACTGTGTGTTGACTTTCGTCGCCAGCCGTTACAGGAAGCAGATGGCGCTGCAGATGCGATCTCTCGGGCTCTACACTGACGGCTAGCACCATCTATAAAAAATGGCTCAAATGGCTCTGAGCACTATGGGACTTAACATCTGAGGTCATCAGTTCCCTAGAACTTAGAACTACTTAAACCTAACTAACCTAAGGATATCACAAACATCCATGCCCGAGGCAGGATTCGAAGCTGCGACCGTAGCGGTCGCGCGGTACCAGATTGAAGCGCCTACAACCGCTCGGCCACTCCGGCCTACTAGCAACATCTACAGGGAAATTCCGGTTTCATACTTCTACACCTGGTACGTGTTTTCGAGTTCTCGGCGAATTTCTACATTCGAAAAAGATGGACCAAAGAATTTTCATTAAATTTTGCTCGAAAAATGGAATAAAGAGCACCATTGCATTCGAAATGTTGATTGTGGCTTTTGGTCAATCCAGTATGAGTAAGACAAGAGCTTACTGGCGGTATAAATGTTTCAAAAAGAATCGAGAAGACGCTAAGGACGACGACCTCCCTGGACGCCGTAGCACATCAATTATTGACGACGACGTGGAAGAAGTAAAGAAAATGGTTCTGGAAAATCGCCGACTCTCCATTGGTGAGATTGCTGATGATGCCAGTACATCCTCTGGATCATGTCAAGCAATTTTTCCGGGTGTTTTGGGCACGAAACGTGTAGCAACAAAGTTTGTTTCGAAATTATTGAATTTCGACCAAAAACGACGTCGAATTCACATAGCTGAGGAGTTGCTGAACGAAGTCCACATAGATCCAGAACTTCTAAAGAAGGTTATAACAGGTGTATGGGTTTGACGTCGAAACTAACGTCCTGTCCTCGCAATGGAAACTGCCTGAAGAGCGAACACCGAAAAATATTCGACAAGTGAAGCCTCCTCTCACTGTTTTCTTCGATTACAATGGGATAATGCATCATGGCTTCCTGCCTTATGGTCGTACGTCAATAAGGAGTACTACCTGGAAGTTATGCGCCTTTTATGTGAAGCAATCCGAAGAAATTGCATCACGACGATGCTCACGCTCGCAGCTCAGTGATTTATTGGCAAATAATTAAAACGGTTATGTTGTCTTAGCCGTCGTATTCGCCGGACATGGCCCCCAGAGACTTCTTTCTACTCCGGAGACAGAAGAATACCGTGAAAGGACGTCGCTTTGCCACCACTGATAAGATAAAAACAGAGTGGTTGAAGCAGCTGAAAAACATAAAGAAAAGTGCGTTCCAGAAGTACTTCCATGATTGGAAAAAGCGTTTGTACAAATGGATTATACCTGCGGAGGATTATTTTGAAAGGGGCAAAGTTGATGTTGATCAATAAATAAAGATTCTTGAAGAAAAACTAAAATTACCGTTACTTTTTGATCACACCTTGTGTAGCGAGTAATTCCTTCATTTATATGCAAAACAAATGCCATTACACCATACACACATCTCTCACCAACTTAAAGCATGAGAAAATAATATTAAAGAAAAAATAGCTACAAGAAATTGCTTCAGATTGATTGTATAATGGTAAGGCAGAGATTTCGAAACCGCATCGTAAACTATTCCCAGAACAGATGTTGACTCTGACCACAATTTATTCGTTATGAACTAAAACTGAAGAATCTGTAGAAAGGTAGGAAACTAAACAGATGGGACTTGGATAAACTGAAAGAACCAGAGGTTGTTTGGAGTTTAACATGGTGCATGAGGCAACTTTTTACTGCAGCGGGGAAAGGAATGCGACAGAAGACGAAAGGATCGCTTTGAGAGATGAAGTACTGATGGCAGCAGGAAATAATATGGAAAAATGCCAATGCCTTATGGAAATCCTTGGAAAACACAAGAGATGTTGAATTAACGAATTCAACTGACGAAAGAGGAAAACATAAAGATGCAGTAAATGCAGCAGCCGAAAGGGAATAGACACATCTAAAAAATGAGATAAACTGAAAATACTGAATAACTACGTAGGGACGCCTAGAGAACATGCATGACGAGAGGAAAGACAATTGCCACCCATAGGACAATTAGAGAGGTCTTCGGAGAGAAGAGAAGCAGCTATACAGGTACCAACAGTTCAGATTGCAACCAGTAATGAACAAAGGTGGACTAGCTGAAAGGTCGAAGGAGTATATAGAGGATCTATAAAAAGGAAGTGGCATTGAGTGCAATGTTATAGAAAGAGAAGAGAAAGCAGATGAAAACTAGATGGGAAATATCTTTACAGCACAGTGGTATATCAACGATCCGCTCCGTTTTGTTGCCCTTTATGGCGAACCATGCTGGGATTACATTTCACTAAGATGATGCTCGGCCACACGAGGAGAGAGTGCTTGGCCAGCAGGGTCATCGGATATCTCCCCAACTGAGAAAGTTAGGAACTTTATGGGCAGAGCCTGCCAACCTTCTGGGGATTTTGACGATCTAACACACCAGTTGGACACAATTTGGCACGATATCCCACAATAGGACATCCAACAATTCTATCAAAATGGTTCAAATGGCTCTGAGCGCTATGGGACTTAACATCTGAGGTCATCAGTCCCCTAGAACTTAGAACTACTTAAACCTAACTAACCTAAGGACATCACACATATCCATGCGCGAGGTGGGATTCGAACCTGCGAACGTAGCGGTCGCGCGGTCCCAGACTGAAGCGCCTAGAACCGCTCGGCCACTCCGGCTGGCTAACAACTCTATCAATCAATGGCAAATCAATAACTGCACGCATGAGGGCTAGAGGTAGACAAACGTGTTATTGATTTGTTCAATTTGTGAGGTTCTTTCTTTTCTTTCTTTTGAATAAATCATCCAATTTGCACTTAGATGTAAATCAAATGTACCGATTTCCATCCCATTCAGATAACTCCTTCATGGTGCGTTTTTCCCCCCTACATTGTCTTTGATATAGGGGAAATACCTCCAGACTTCAAGAAAAACATAATAATTCCAATTCCAAAAAGAACAGGTGCTGACAAGTGTGAATGCTACCGAATCATCTGTTTGATAATCATAGTTGCAAAATACTGATAAGAGTTATTTACAGAAGAAGGGAAGCAACCGACCTCAGAGAAAAGCAGTTTGGGTTTCGGGAAAATCCAAGAATATGCGAAGCAACTCTGACAATACTTATCACCTTAGAAGATAGACTGAAGTAAGATAAACCTCCGTCTGTAAAATCTATAGATTTGAAGAAAGTTTTTGACCGTCCTAAGAGAACTACATGCTTTGAAATTTTGAAGATACCAGGAATAGCATACAGGAAGTGAAAAGCTATTTACAATATTTACAGAATCAATAGTGCAATCATAAGATCGAGGGATATGAAAGGGAAATAGTAGTTGAATAGGGTATCTAAACTATCCCTAATGTTACTCAGTCTGTTCCGCGAAAAAGTTGTAAGCGAAACCAAAACGAAATTAAGAAACGGATTCGAAGTTCAAGGAGAAGAGATAAAATCTTTGAGGTTTGCCTATGATATAGTAACTCCACGAGAGACGACAAAAGATTTGGAAGAGCAGGTGAATGGAATCAATAAGAATAAAATAAGGGTGAAAATATGCAGTCGAATTAAATCAGACGATGTTGAGGGTATTAGCTTTGGTAATGTGACGCTATAAGTAGTAGATGGGTTTAACTATTAGGACGCAGAATAACTGATAATGGCTGAAGTTGTGGGGCTATACAGGCTGAAGGTTATTGGCTGGAGTATAGTCTTAAATGACAGTGAAACGTCAGTGAAGACCAGTTCAACCAAGAAGATAACAAAAGCTAATTAAATGTGGAGCTGTCGAAGAATGCTGAAGATTAGATGGGCAAATCGAATAACACATGAAAAGGGTACATAAAATGTAATAGTCAGCCAACCACCTGCACACAACTTTTTTAGAAAACACATAACCAGGTTTCGATAGCTCTAAGACTATCTTCATCAGAATGGTAAAAGTCACCTAGAAAAATATATAAGGTACAGATAATATACGTAAAATGGTTGCATATGCGAAAATTCTCAGCTAAAACCAGGAAACCGTACTTACACGAAATCACGTAACGACTTTTAAATTTCAGCAACAGTGCTCTCGTCAAATGATATGTTCGTATTCCATGAGTCAAGAACAAAAGTCGTAATAAAAAAGAGGGACAGTTATCACAGAATGATAAAACGATGATTGCATGTGGCGGCACAAGTTAACTGCTGTAGAAAGCTAAGACCAGCACATACACAGCGCAAGAGGTATCAGAATAAACGCCTTATGGTCGGACATTGCCGTGAGATGGACACGAGGATTAGTATTGCCATCTAGTAACAAAACGGAAAACTTATAAACATCTGCGTTAAGAGCAAAATTACATGGCAATATGTAAGTTTGCAAAAATAGTAATTCAGCCTTTTTACAGGTAGATTTAAATAAAGTAAAATGGAAATGTCGTGTGGCTAGGACCTCCCGTCGTGTAGACCGTTCGCCTGGTGCAGGTCTTTCGATTTGACGCCACTTCGGCGACCTGCGCGTCGATGAGGATGAAATGATGATGATTAGGACAACACAACACCCAGTCCCTGAGCGGAGAAAATTTCCGACCCAGCCGGGAATCGAACCCGGGCCCTTAGGAAAAAAACTGACAATGACTGTTGGATAAGGGAAGCCACATTCTCGACGCTACTGTGAGGAAAATTCGACAGACAGTTGTAAACAACGGCTCTAAACCTTGAAAGAAGTTTTTATTACGCAACTGCGATTGTTCTTTAAGAATAAAACCGTCATTAAGCGAGAGGTGTTTGAAAATTTCCAAGTCTTTAAGGATACCGAGTCTGAGACCTTTTTTCTCGGAGTGTAGGAGACTGACATCTTGCACTTTCTTGGGGTTATGGTCTGTGATTAACAAGTGGTCGGCAAAGGATGAATTATGAATATTAGTACCCTATTCTCCTAGAAGATGTTCTCCCAATCTTACAGCTATAGCTCTCCCTGTTTGTGATATGTAATAGGCCCGACAAGAGTCACAGACGATTTTATAAACTCTTGACTTTTGTAACTGAGACTGCCTTGTATCCAGATTGTGAATGAAGTTATTTTTTAGAGAATTATTGGTGAAAAAAGCTACTACGTAAATCATATTTGTTGTGCAGAAGACGCAGTATTCTGTAAGAGGCAGGTGCAAGACATGGTATAGAAATAAAATTTTTCTAATCATTTCGGTCATTAACGGAAACGCCCAGAGTGGTGATTCTGTTCTTCGTTTTATTATTAAAAATGTTACTTACTATGTTGGGTTCATAGCCATTATTAACTGCAATAGTTTTGATCAAATTTATTTCTGATTCAAGATTTTCATTGGATAAGGGAATAGAAATAGCTCTATGTACAGCTGAATGAAAGAACGCTTTTTATGGGATTGGGGGTGTATTGAAGTAAAAAGATCAGTGCAAGTTTCTTTACAGAAGGTATTAAAGGAAATTTTGTCGTCTACTTTTGTCAGAGTAAGGTCTAGATAGTGTAATTGCCGGTATTCGTTTTCAAGCTCGCAGGTGAAAGTAATTTTTTCGTGTTGTTCATTGAAAATTTTGAATAGGTGATCAATGCCGTTATTCGCTCCTCTATAAATAATCAAAATATCGTCAACGTGTCTAGAATATGAAATAACGCCTAAAGCAGGAGGTGAAAATTTTTTAAACAATTTTTCTTCTAGGGATTGTAGAAATGTCTGTTAGAATTCCTGCTAAATGGTTTCCCATCGCAAGACCATCAGGTTGTTGATATGATTGTCAATTGAACTCGAAACAGTTACATTTAACTACGATTTGAAGCAAATTCATGATGTCAGTAATTTGTTGGTCGGAAATGTCTTTTTTGAAGAACCGTAAATTTTTTTCTACTATGTCCAACGCTGCTTTGACTGGCACATTCGTAAAGAGCGTATGTTAGTTCCGCCACAGTTGGCCGCCTGCCCAGAGTGCGACATCCGACGTCTGTCATCAGGGGTGGCCATCCAACCCATCGATGTATGGACGTGGTTTCACCTTGGTTTCGAAATGTTGAAGGCACTCACCACAGCACTCCTCCAACACACTACAAGTGGTGGAGTTTCCGAAATGCTCGTGCCGAGCGCCCTGGCTATCACAGCCTTCCCTCGGTCAGACTCAGATAGATTGCGCGTCCTCCAAGAACAGCACGCTCCGCACCGGGTAGCCGAGCGGTCTGGGGCGTCTTGTCACGGTTCGAGCGGCTTCCCCCCGTCGGAGGTTCGAGTCCTCCCTCGGGCAAGGGTGTGTGTGTGTGTGTGTGTGTGTGTGTGTGTTGTCCTTAATGTGAGTTAGTGTGCAAGCTCAGGAACCGATGACCTCAGCATAAGACCTTGCCACAAATTTCCAATTTTACAGCATGCTCACTGATACTACATGCACCGTGCGTGTTTGAGTAGCAGACATTTCTCGCCAGGTGACGTGCCCACCGGTACTGGACGGTAGCTCAGTGCTAGAGCGTTGCCTGGACGGGTTTATATCGATAGTAGGTTGGTGGTCATAATGTTTTGACTGATCAGTTATGCTATGGAGCTAAATAAAGCACAGTGTTCGGACAATCAATTCTTTTATACAACTAATGATGCCCTCTAGTACTTTAAAGACTTTAAGCTCCAGCGCAGTACTGGAAGACGAGTTCCTCAAACAGGCAGTACACCGTATCCAACCGGTTTATAGTATCTCGTCCATAAAGAAAACTGCATGCAGTCTGAAATTAAAAGGAGAAGGACCCTTGCAAAAACACCACAGGTTTCCAATGAGAAAAAAAAACAGAACTTATTGTCTTGTAATAAATTAGGCGGTCGGAGCTTCGAGTCCTGCCTCGGGCATGGATGTGTGTGCTGTCCTTAGGTTAGTTAGGTTTACGTAGTTTAAGTTCTAGGGGACAGATGACCTCAGATGTTAAGTCCCATATTTCTCAGAGCCAGTTTTTGTACACTCCTGGAAATGGAAAAAAGAACACATTGACACCGGTGTGTCAGACCCACCATACTTGCTCCGGACACTGCGAGAGGGCTGTACAAGCAATGATCACACGCACGGCACAGCGGACACACCAGGAACCGCGGTGTTGGCCGTCGAATTGCGCTAGCTGCGCAGCATTTGTGCACCACCGCCGTCAGTGTCAGCCAGTTTGCCGTGGCATACGGAGCTCCATCGCAGTCTTTAACACTGGTAACATGCCGCGACAGCGTGGACGTGAACCGTATGTGCAGTTGACGGACTTTGAGCGAGGGCGTATAGTGGACATGCGGGAGGCCGGGTGGACGTACCGCCGAATTGCTCAACACGTGGGGCGTGAGGTCTCCACAGTACATCGATGTTGTCGCCAGTGGTCGGCGGAAGGTGCACGTGCCCGTCGACCTGGGACCGGACCGCAGCGACGCACGGATGCACGCCAAGACCGTAGGATCCTACGCAGTGCCGTAGGGGACCACACCGCCACTTCCCAGCAAATTAGGGACACTGTTGCTCCTGGGGTATCAGCGAGGACCATTCGCAACCGTCTCCATGAAGCTGGGCTACGGTCCCGCACACCGTTAGGCCGTCTTCCGCTCACGCCCCAACATCGTGCAGCCCGCCTCCAGTGGTGTCGCGACAGGCGTGAATGGAGGGACGAATGGAGACGTGTCGTCTTCAGCGATGAGAGTCGCTTCTGCCTTGGTGCCAATGATGGTCGTATGCGTGTTTGGCGCCGTGCAGGTGTGCGCCACAATCAGGACTGCATACGACCGAGGCACACGGGGCCAACACCCGGCATCATGGTGTGGGGAGCGATCTCCTACACTGGCCGTACACCACTGGTGATCGTCGAGGGGACACTGAATAGTGCACGGTACATCCAAACCGTCATCGAACCCATCGTTCTACCATTCCTAGACCGGCAAGGGAACTTGCTGTTCCAACAGGACAATGCACGTCCGCATGTATCCCGTGCCACCCAACGTGCTCTAGAAGATGTAAGTCAACTACCCTGCCCAGCAAGATCTCCGGATCTGTCCCCCATTGAGCATGTTTGGGACTGGATGAAGCGTCGTCTCACGCGGTCTGCACGTCCAGCACGAACGCTGGTCCAACTGAGGCGCCAGGTGGAAATGGCATGGCAAGCCGTTCCACAGGACTACATCCAGCATCTCTACGATCGTCTCCATGGGAGAATAGCAGCCTGCATTGCTGCGAAAGGTGGATATACACTGTACTAGTGCCGACATTGTGCATGCTATGTTGCCTGTGTCTATGTGCCTGTGGTTCTGTCAGTGTGATCATGTGATGTATCTGACCCCAGGAATGTGTCAATAAAGTTTCCCCTTCCTGGGACAATGAATTCACGGTGTTCTTATTTCAATTTCCAGGAGTGTATAAAACAAGGCCTAGTTTTCGTTGTTATTAAACACTAACTCCATGTAGTTGCTGTCTCTACACTGGGTGGGAGGCCTCTGTCAACGTAGAAAATGCTCGCTCATTGAGTCGCTCTCTTTCTCACAAAAGCCAGAATACAACTTCCTTGCTCACTGAAAATCATCACTCCCGTCTTCATGCAAGTAACACTTTTAAGACGTCCACTCCTCCACCGAGGGCCCATGACTCCGGTCCCACTGTCGAAAGGGCTCGCGATCGATACATAGATTTTGGTAGCAAATGGAACTTGTAAAAGTGTCCTGAAAAATCCGACAATGGAACGAGTATTAAAGAAGAAATATTTCAGGTTAGGTAAAGATTAACACCTGTTACGCGCATTAACGAGCTCATGTGCTGTAGCAAGTGCGAAAAACCCGACAATGGAACGAGTATTAAAGAAGAAATATTTCAGGTCAGGCAAAGATTAACACATGTTACGCGCATTAACGAGCTCATGTGCTGTAGCAAGTGCGCAGGGATATAAACACTATCACCTTATAGAATGAGTTAGAGGAGGACCCGAAACCCGTTGAAACACTCTGTGTTTCCGTGCTACAGCAGCTACTGCAGCCATCATGGGACGATGTACGGCAGTCAACCGTCTTAACTCTTCCCAGACACGATCGCCGCGTCGCCAGCGATCGTTCTAGTTCGCTCATTTCCATTCCGTCAAAGCACTGGCTTGTGAATTTGCTTCGCAGAAGTAAAAACTATACATTGAATTGGATAGCCACCCTATAGTTAGTAAAACCTGATTTAGAACTGACCGAAATTTTTAGATTTCGCTACCGACGAAATGAAACAAATACATCACCATCAAACGAAAAACTCAACTGCATACTTCGACATCCTGTCATCCTTACAACACAGTGGAAACAATGCATACCGTTTCGTTATGCATAAGTGACAATTGCTCGTTCATAATGTTATCGGAAAACTGTTACAAGGTGTAAAGTGTGTAAGTAGGCTGTTTAGGTTTTTATGTTGGTAACGTCACGTAGCGCTCTGTATGAAAATCACTGGCTGTGCTGTGTGCAGTCTGTGGCTGGTTGGCATTGTTGGAACATTCGCTATTGTAGTGTTGGGCAGTTGGATGTGAACAGCGCGTAGCCTTGCGCAGTTGGAGGTGAGCCGCCAGCAGTGGTGGATGTGGAGAGAGAGATGCCAGAGTTTTGAGAACGGACGATCTGGATGTGTGTCCGCCAGAAAAAGGAAATTTGTAAATATGGAGGTCATGAATTGATAGATATATATATATGTTGACTTTTGGTCGCTATTAAGGTAAATACATTGTTTGTGCTCTATCAAAACCTTTCATTTGCTAATTATGCCTATCAGTAGTTAGTGGCTTCAGTAGTTAGAATCTTATATTTAGCTGGCAGTATTGGCGCTCGCTGTATTGCAGTTGTTCGAGCAACGAAGATTTTTGTGAAGTAAGTGATTGATGAAAGGTATGGGTTATTGTTAGTCTCAGCCATTCTTTTGTAGGGATTATTGAAAGTCAGATTGCATTGCGCTAAAAATATTGTGTGTCAGTTTAATGATGATCAAAATAAGTAAAGAGAGAAATGTCTGAGTACGTTCAGTTTTGCTCAGCTGTTTGAAAATCAAATAACGTAAGAGGTTTATCAGCACAGTCATTTATAATTTTTCTAAGTGGAGGTTTCAAGTGCCTTATCACTTCATATTAAGTAGAACGAAAAACCAATCCAAAGTTGCAAATTTTACTTTTTTTATTCGCTCAGTGACTAATTTTGGGTCGAGAATAACTGTTGGTTGCACATTTTTGACATGGTCTTCACATCTTCGGAAATACGTCTTTTACTATTTTAGGATTATTTGAAAATGGTTTCGGCCGGAAACCAGCCACCTAGTGAATAAAAAAATAAAATTTGCAACTCTGAACTGGTTTTTTCGTTATACTAAATTAACAGACGTTGCTGATACACAGCTAGTCCAGCATGCTGGAAGTTTGTAAACTTCATGTAAAATTGTCCAGTTGTTCGGGATTCTACCGACAATGTGTTTTGCTCGACTGTATCCAGAGACACGACAGACGGAGTCATAATTATATCCTCGTACCTAAAACAAGGTAATACGTCCGGAGGAGAGTAAGACAGAAATCTACAGCGGTTGTTTCAAGTGAATGTGCTCAAGCTAGATAGATGAGCCAATGATGATCTGCAGCTAGATGACTGCGAAGCTGCTTGGACGCCGCTCCCCCTGAAAGCACTGTATTAACGACTGGTTAACCTCGTTTGGCCCACGTGCTGAGTTTTCCACGCTACGGATTCAGTGCTCACCAACACGTTCGCCACAGCGGCACTCGCTCAGCTTTACGACACGGCAACGAAACTCCTCTGTAAACGAGGTCACCCGGCTTGTCACTCGACTGGGCACGTTTAGAATCAGACGGAGGGTGTCAAAGCCTTTCTGAGTTTCTGCCTCGCTAACTGCAAAGCTGAATTTACAGAAGTTTCGTAGTTTTGACAGTAAACTTGAAACCATGTCTAGGAGCAGGTGTGAGCAAATTGTATCTTTTCAAAGTTAGTAAGAAAAAAGTCTTGTACCGTACAGTGAGTAAACTGACGACGTGGTTAAGACTTACACTAGAATATGTCGCACCATACCGATATACACTACTGGACATTAAAATTGCTACACCACGAATATGACGTGCTAAAGACGCGAAATTTAACCGACAGGAAGAAGATGTTGTGATATGCAAATGATTAGCTTTTCAGAGAATTCACACAAGGTTGGCGCCGGTGGCGACATCCACAATGTGGTGACATGAGGAAAATTTCCAACCAATTTCTCATACACAAACAGCAGTTGACCGCCGTTGCGTGGTGAAACGTTGTTGTGATGCCTCGTGTAAGGAGGAGAAATGCGTACCATCACGTTTCCGACTTTGATACAGGTCGGATTGTAGCCTGCCGCGATTGCGGTTTATCGTATCGCGACATTGCTGCTCGCGTTGGTCGAGATCCAATGACTGTTAGCAGAATATGAAATCGGTGGATTCAGGAGGGTAATACGGAACGCCGTGCTGGATCCCAACGGCCTCGTGTCACTAGCAGTCGATGACAGGCATCTTATCCGCATGGCTGTAACGGATCGTGCAGCCACGTCTCGATCCCTGAGTCAACAGATGGGCACGTTTGCAATACAACAACCATCTGCTCGAACAGTTCGACGACGTTTGGAGCAGTATGGACTAGCAGCTCGGAGACCATGGCTGCGGTTACCCTTGACACTGCATCACAGATACGAGCGCCTGCGATGGTGTACTCAACGACGACGAACCTGGGTGCACGAATGACAAAACGTCACTTTTTCGAATGAATCCAGGTTCTGTTTACAGCATCATGATGGTCGCATCCGTGTTTACCGTCATCGCGGTGAACGCACATTGGAGGCGTGTATTCGTCATCGCCATACTGGCGTATCATCCGGCGTGATGGTATAGGGTGCCATTGGTTACTTGCTTCGGTCACCTCTTGTTCGCATTGACGGCACTTTGAACAGTGGACGTTTCATTTCAGATGTGCTACGACCTGTGGCTCTACCCTTTATTCGATCTCTGCGAAACTCTACATTTCAGCAGGATAATGCACGACCGCATGTTGCAGGTCCTGTACAGGCCTTTCTGGATGCAGAAAATGTTCGACTGCTGTCCTGGCCAGCACATTCTCCAGATCTCTCACCAATTGAAAACGTCTGGTCAATGGTGGCCGAGCAACTGGCTCGTCCCAATACGCCAGTGACTACTCTTGAACTGTGGTATCGTGTTGAAGCTGCATGGTCAGCTGTACCTGTACACGCCATCCAAGCTCTGTTTGACTGAATGCCCAGGCGTATCAAGGCCGTTATTACGGCCAGAGGTGGTTGTTTTGGGTACTGAGTTCTCAGGATCTATGCACCCAAATTGCGTGAAAATGTAATCACATGTCAGTTCTAGTATAATATATTTGTGCAATGAATACCCGTTTATCATCTGCATTTCTTCTTGATGTAGCAATTTTAATGGCCAGTAGTGTATGTATTCAGTTACTACTCTTCCTTTGGAAACGGCTTATCTAATTTCCTTCCCCTTCTCTCCTCAGTTGGAATAAGTGCCTAATGATCCCACAGTAGAGAAGATGCTACGCCGTAACATTCCCTACTTCTTTCCTTCTGTCCCGCATTGAATTTACGACCAATAGCTTCAAATGATTTAATGTGCGGGAGATTCTATGAGGTGCGCGAAAAATAAATGAGCATCAAAATATTCTCGTTGGAAGGTCGTACACTCCAGAATCGGTATGCAGATCAGGCAAATCGCCGTAAGCATTGAGGCAATCACCTCACCGACTCACGAGATTAGATACCTTTCTATTAAAACACCGTGTCCTGCTGTATGTAGAGTCCAAAACTACCTGTAGAGTCCGTAACTGCCTCGTGCGACAGGAATCGTTGACCCATCAAGGCCTTTCCAAAGAACCTAAGGTGTGCTAACTGCGTGAGGAGAGATGAAGGTTAAAGGACTCGAGTGTCTCCTACGTGACCTGGTGTAACTTCTGCATTACATTTGCGATACAGAGACGTGAGTTATCACGAAGCAGCGGCACCTCTTGTCGTAGCAGCTTTCGTTGCGTGCAACAGCGCACGCAAGGAACGTGTTGCCTTCAACACTGAAGCGCATCGGGTGCTCAGGAAAACGGCCATGGATGAGGCTGAGCTCCCCGATCGACCGGCGTCATATGTCGAATCGCGACCTGTGGGGAACTTGGCGCGCCATTCCAGGGGCCCTATTCTGCATCGTTCATACCGATCGGTGTAGTAGGTTAGTCTCGGTAGTGACGTAATTTTCGATTCTTATCAAAATATCCTTTTCAGTAAGCTTCTAAGACCTGTTACAGAACGGTCCTCCCACCGATTTTAGGACAATTGTACCGAGACGTTTTGGATTTCGGTGTGGCCATGTCAATTGGTGAGCTGAGGTTTACGTACACCAATAGTTTGTTATTTTAAACATATTTAGCGGTTTTAGCTTTGGATTTAGTGATTGTGTTACTAAATAATCACCAGAGGACGCATCCAGTTGGAAAGTGAGTTCTTAATAGACTATTTTCCTTTGTTGGAAATATGGTTAGTTTAGGCTGTTACTGTGAATGATTACATCCAAAAAAACGTTTTCGGTCAATATTCTCTCAAAATACGTGTTATTTTTATGCAAATAAGAGTTTAAAGATCATTAAATATCAAGACATCGGCTCTGCTTACCTATATTACATGAGTATGAACTGACGTTACTAGTGAGTTTGTGTACTTTTCCCTACAAATGGTTTAGTTAGTAATTATTATTATTATTATTATTATTATTATTATTGTTATTATGGAAAGCAATTATGTGAAGCCTGATATTATAAGTCTTCCAAACTATCACGCATTTATGACTTACGCCGCACCGTTTGGCAACGACGTCAGCCTACGTTCCTCTACAGCATAATACAAGAATTGAGCGCTATGTTTCTGTTGTTTGTCGTGGCTAAGTGGTTAGCGCACGGGCATGTCATATATGCAACACGTTCTGAGACATTGTTATTCGTGTAAGTTAAAATTTTTCTGCGATATTCGTTATTACTTACATGTAAGTGCTCACTTCCTCAGTAATGATTTCGTGATTTCTGTGTGTTTAAAAAGCGAAACATGAAATTGCTGGAGATGATATTGCTGTGAGTGAAACAACCGACAGTGACCTGAATATTTTTTATTGTCAGAAATAATTCACCTTTTTTTCCGAATATGTAGAGATTTCCGATTTGCGGTTAGACTGGAATCTAAGAGCACAACTTAAATCAGTGGGAATGCAACTAGTAGCAGTCATCTTCATAATCTTGCTTGTCACAACTGTTTATTTACGATCGAATTCTCAACAACAGTAGACAGAGATGAAAGGTCTCTGCCGTAATATTTTTAGACTGTAGCACCGTATAGGAAACATTTTCATTCATGAGATGCATGTTATAAACTTCGACAAACTGCAGGAGCTCTCGAAAATGCGTTTTTTAAATTTTGTTTTTAAGACCCAAATCGTTGTCGTATCGTATAGGGAAGTGTGCTACTTAATTATTTGGATCTCTAGGGGCGAGTTATAACCACATTCTGTTTATCTTCTTATTCTTTGAAACTCTCAGAATGAATTTTTCGGGTGTTTTTATAGATGTATTAGTACAATGTGGTACTACACACTATTCCTAACTCATTTTCCGAAACGTAAATTCCAAAACACGATGTCAGTGTGAATGAGAATAAGATGACATAATGCGGCATTTACGAAACCAACAGAATACAGCCAAATACGCTATCGTTATTATGCATGCATGGAAACATGCGGTCAGGGAAACTGTAAAAATTTCTATGCATTTTAGCTGAGGATCATGGAAATGGATATACTGCGCCTGATACTGTTAAGCAGGAGGCAAGAGCGATGAAGGCGGGCACGTCAGCTGGATGGAATGCGGCTTCATCCGTTATGGTAACGTAAACGGAATTTTCTGTACTTGAGAGAATAGCTCGCCTGTGTCGTGTGCTAGCCGCTTTGTGTTCGTGGCGCTGTGCGCGCTGCAGTGCGCATGCACGGATCTGCGGCCGCTTCCTTTTGATTGGCTTGTGGGACGCGAACCGAAAACAGCCCTTCGATTCTCTACCCGAACGGTATCGCTACCGAAATGCATACTGAATAATGCAGGGGCCCTAATTCGTGTACTAGACCGTTCGGTGCTCTTGAGTACCGAAACGATCGGCACAATGGCGGAAAGATACAGAACAGGCACCCAGAATGGTGGTTTTCGACACACGTCCAGCCCATACACATTCTCCATTCGCCGATGGATATCTGCCGGTATTTGTCCTTCGGCAGCCAAGAATAGAATACCGGTACGTTAGTCCTGATGGACGCATTTGGTAACGATGTCTCCATATTCCATGTTCCGCAACTATCGCCGGCACGCCAGAAAGACACAAATGCCACATTAATCCCTTGCCTAATATTGGTGCTTATATCCTCATGTCACAGTCGCGCTAAATTGCCTATACACCACAGCAATGCCCTCAAACACGATCTTTTTGATCACATCTAACGAAATTGTCCCGAAAAACGTTTCAGGCGCCTTACGGCAGACAAGCCACGTTACATCATTCACCCCAGGTATGGGCAATAAAACTTGGGGTGCATGAAATATTTTTCAGGCCGGTTTTATTTTGATCACCCTATATTTGCGTATGATTTGATTCGAAGAACTGGTGCACTCATTGTCTACGTATCACCCCACAATGGCAGCCTTTAGGAATGGAGGCTATACTGCTCTGACAGGAAGAAGTTATTCTGGGAACTTTTCACTAGTTTTTTCTCTTCAGATTGGCGTTGTAGCAGCGATTCTGATACTTTTTTTTCAGTAGCGAAGCTGTTAAACCTACGTAAATGCGTCGCAGGATTGAAATTAAATGCGGTGATACGTGTATTTCCCTGCAGCATGTGTAAAAGTACAGCAGAAACTTGAAAAGAGGTAGAGCTTCTGCGAAACGTGCTCCGTGCCAGAGCTATGAACTCCGCGTAGTGATGAACGAAAACATAATCGCAATGGAAGAGCTTGTGATAGAAAACAGACCCATTACTGTAATCGAAATAGCTACTACACTGAAGACCCAAAGAAACTGGTACACCTGTCTAATATCGTGTAGGGCCGTAGCAAGCACAGAGGAGTGCCACAACACGACGTTTCATGCACTCGACTAATGTTCGTAGTAGTGCTGGAGGGAAATGACACCATGAATCCTGCAGGGCTGTCCATAAATTCATAAGGGTTGCAAGGGATCTTAGATGTGCTCAATAAAGTTCATGTTTGGGGAGTTTCGTGGTCAGCGGAAGTGTTTAAACTCAGTAGAGTGTTCCTGGAGCCACTCTGTAGCAATTCTGGACGCATTGTCCTTTGTCCTACTGGATTTGCCCAAATCCGCCGTAATGCACAATGGACATGAATGGATGCCGGTGATAGGCAAGATGATTACGTACGTTTCAGCTGTCACAGGCGTATCTAGACATATGATGGGTCCCACGTCACTCCAACTGCACACGCCCCATAGCATTTCAGAACTTCTACCAGCTTGAACACTCCCCTGCTGATATGCAGGGTCCATAGATTCATGAGTTTGTCTCCATAGCATTACACGTCCAACCGCACGATACAATTTGAAACGAGACTCGTCCGACCAGGCAACATGTTTCCAGTCATCAACAGTCCAATATCGATGATGACGGGCCCAGGCGAGGCGTAAAGCGTTGAGTCGTGCAGTCATCAAAGGTACACGAGTGGGCCTTCGGCTCCGAAAGCCCATATCGATGATGTTTCGTTGAATGGTTCGCACGCTGACACTTGTTGATGGCCCAGCATTGAAATCTGCTGCAATTTGGGAAGGGCTGTCCTTCTGTTACGCTGAACGAATCTTTTCAGTAACCGTTGGTCCCGTTCTTGCAGGATCTTTTTACGGCCGCAGCAATATCGGAGATTTGATGTTTTACCGGATTCCTGATATTCACGGTATAATCGTGAAATGGTCGTACGAGAAAATCCCCGCTTCATCGCTATCTCGGAGATGCTGTGTCCGATCGTTCTTGCTCCGACTATAACACCACGTTCAAACTCACTACAATCTTGATAACCTGCTATTGTAGCAGCAGTAACCAATCCAACAACCGTGCCAGACACTTGTCTCATATAAGCGATGCCGACCGAATACGCGTGTCTAGACCTGTTTCTTTGCGCTTCATTGTGTTTTGGATATCAGTGTTGGTTTAGCACACAATACTGTCCATGACGCTCTGGTATTCAGTAAAGTGCCCTCAAGATGGGTGCCACATCAGTCGACTGCTGAGAAAATATATCACCGCGCCGATGTTTGTTATAAATCGGTGTGTCATCTGCAGGTCGAAGATAATGGATTTATGGACAAAGTAGCCGCAAGATATGAAATCTGGGTGCACTGTCACCTGCTTGAATCGAAATGAACGAGCAAGTAACAGCATTATATCTTTTCACAAATCCACAAATATTCCGTACTCAATTATCACAAGGAAAATTCATGATTAATCTCTGTTGTAAAACAGAAGGGATAGTTTTGGAGCAGGCACGGGGTTATCAGTAACCAGTAATACACCAATCTGTTAGGAAATAAGTTTCCGGATGCAGTCAGGGGTAAACGAATTGGAATTCTAACTTCATGTGTTTTGTAGCAACACGACATTGCTCGTTCTCATTCTGAATGAATGTTTAAACGTACAAAATTACAACATATGAAATTTTAATTTCTTCAGCACCCCTCCTACACATCAGAGCTCGCCCCAAGTGACATTTTGTGTGTTCGAAGGGTTCTAAGAACAACTGGAAGGCAAGAATTTCAGAAGCTATTGAAAGATAAAAACTGCAGTGCACGAGTGGCTGCATTCATAATGAAAATAATTCTTCTCGTGACGTACCCACATGATTCAAAAACAGTGGAATGCAACGTTGCCCATCTTAAGAACTAGGATGGGAAATTATATATCTCTAATTTTTCTGTATTACCTCAAGTGCATAACAATAAATTATTAATACTGTCAAATGAAAAACTCCGTTAACATGTGCATTTTGTGTTCCCAGGCAGCCGGCCGGAGTGGCCGTGCGGTTCTAGGCGCTACAGTCTGGAACCGAGCGACCGCTACGATCGCAGGTTCGAATCCTGCCTCGGGCATGGATGTGTGTGATGTCCTTAGGTTAGTTAGGTTTAATTAGTTCTAAGTTCTAGGCGACTGATGACCTCAGAAGTTAAGTCGCATAGTGCTCAGAACCATTTGAACCATTTTTTTTGTTCCCAGGCAAAACTCACTGTAAGACATTTGCTCTCAAAGCTTCCAGTTAACATTTTTTTTTCTCTATCACTCTATCTAGAGGATTTGTTTTGCTTTTTATCCTTATTTGCAATGATTCAATATATATACTTCAAAATGTTAATTTTTCATTGTTTTTTTATCTCTGATTTCCGTATCATTTTGCGAACATCACTCTTTCAGGATTGTATGCATGTAGGTTTATAGTTACCAGCCTCACGGCCAGTTTAAGTAATTAATTGAACCAGTTAAGCAGGAACAAATTAATTACACTGTAAATTAAAGACTCACTGTTCATTTAAGACATTACATTTCTCGCTCGACGTGGGGCAAGTCTTAAAAGGATACAGAAAAGCTCTTGATTTCGATTACATTTATGTGTTTCATTTATCGAACATTATATTCTACCATATCAAACATATGGCCAACGGCCTTTCCGCAGTGGTAACACCTGTTCCCGTCAGATCACCGAAGTTAAGCGCTGTTGGGTTGGGCTAGCACTTGGATGGGTGACCATCCGGTCTGCCGAGCGCTGTTGGCAAGCGGGGTGCACTCAGCCCTTGCGAGGCAAACTGAGGAGCTACTTGATTGAGAAGTAGCGGCTCCAGTCTCGTAAACTGACATACGGCCGGGAGAGCGGTGTGCTGACCACATGCCCCTCCATATCCGCATCCAGTGACACATGTGGGCTGAGGATGACAAACGGCGGGCGGTAGGTGCCGTTGGGCCTTCATGGCCTGTTAGGGAAGATAGATATATAAAACATACCCAAATTAGGTGCTGGACTAGGTCTCAGAGATGACTACTGACATGCGCAGGGAAAAGTAGTTACAGCTAAGCAACCCAAACACACAGCTCAGACTTTTCGACTTAAAGCTCCAGCCGCCCTCTGATATTACTGTGTCATACTGTGCGTGGATGACAACTAATGTCATACTGTGATGCATAGCATTCGGGGAAAGGCGTATAGAAGCAAACTGGAATTAGTTTCTTGTGATGTGAGCTTAATTTCGTTTATAGACGTGGTTTCTGCGGTTTACCTGAGAATTGCATCAAGAAATCACACGAGCTGTGAAGAAAAAGTTTCCACGTTTCACACACCTACTAAGTATGTGATTCGTTCACAAAGGCGTGGTAACCTCCGTGGAGCACCCTGGTTTGACTGTTTCCCAGTCTCTAAGAAGCTGAAAATGGAATAGTGTACGAAGTTTCGAAACAATAAAGAAAGATTTGTAATAATTTTTTTCACTGTGGGTACACCTCCGCAGTCGTGGTAAACATTGAAATCCCAGCGTCACGGTACCGCACACGCTGCAAGAGGAGCCAAAATAAAGCGCACAGCCCACTGATAAAGTGGGGCATTGCACGGAAATTCATTTTCTACATTTCACGGGAAAAAAACTGCAACAATCCATGCGGAGTTGCTCGAAGTGTACGGCTATAATAAGTGATCCTGTGACAGAATTGTGAGGTGAAACATACGCTTCCGTAGTGGTGAAACAAGTCTGAATGACGAAGAACGGAGCGGTAGACCACTTCTCTCTAAACGGCTGGGGCTCCTGGTAGTCGGAGACCTGTGTATCACAATCAAAGCCATAACGAAACTAGCAGATCTCAGTCATGGGTTAGTTTTGATCTTGCACGATATTTTAACCTGTGTTTCGCGACTGCTCATCCCCATTCGGCGGTTTCTTTAGGGGCCTAATCGCTATGGACAACAATGACCCCGGGATAAAGGAGAAAAGCAAGCAGTGCATTCACTACGTTGGCAAAAGGCGGACCACAACCATTTTTTGGAGCCGCCGTGGTGTGGTGCTAGCGTTATATGTTCGCAAGGGCCAAACCGACACTGGTGCATAATACGAGGGACGTTTGAAAAGTCCGTGCAAAAACAAAAACTACTTACGTGTTTGGAGTAAACCTTTTTTTATTTTTTGACATAGTATCCTTTTGGACTTATGCACTTCGCCCAACGCTGTTCTAATTTGTTGATCCCTTCCGAATAATAGCAATTGTCCAAGTCCGCAAAATAGCTAATAGTTGTTGCAATCACCTCCTCGTCTGAATACAATCTTTGTCCCGCCAGCCATTTCTTCAAATTAGGGAACAAATAGTAGTCAGAGGGAGGTTTCCATTAATTTTGCGACCACAACTGCTGAGGTGTGTGTTGGTGCATTGTCATAATGGAAATGGACTTTTTTGCGGTCCAATCGCCGGCGTTTTCTTGCAACTCGGATTTGAAACGGTCCAATAACGATAAATAATACGCTCCTGCAACAGTTTTACCCTTTTCCAGATAGTCGATAGGGATTATCCCTTGCGAATCCCAAAATAGTCACCATAACCTTTCCGGCAGAAGGAATGGTCTTCGCTTTTTTTGGTGCAGATTTTCCCTTCGTAACCCATTGTTTAGATCGTTGTTTGGTCTCAGGAGTATTGTAATGTATCCATGTTTCATCCACAGCGACGAAACGACGCTTAAAGTTCTGCGGATTCTTCCTGAACAGCTGCAAACTATCCTTGCAACACTTCACACGATTCCGTTTTTGGTCAAGCGTGAACAATCGGGAACCCATCTTGCGAATAGCTTTCTCATATCCAAATGTTTATGCAAAATATTATGTGCCCGTTCATTCGAGATGCCCTCAGCACTAGCAATCTCATGCACCTTAACTCTTCTGTCATCCATCACCATATCATGGGTTTTATCAATGATTTCTGGAGTCGTAACCTTCACAGGGCGTCCAGAAAGTTCAGCATCACTTGTGCTCATATGGTTACTTCAAAAATTTTGAAACCACTTATAAACTGTTCTATTCGAAGGTTCAGAGTCACCGTAATGTTTATCAGGCTTCTCTGTAGTCCCCTGAGGCATCCTGATTTAGGTTTTCCGTGATTTCCCTAAATCGCTCGAGGCAAATGCCGGGATGGTTCCTTTGAAAGGGCACGGCCGACTTCCTTCCCCGTCCTTCCCTAATCCGATGAGACCGATGACCTCGCTGTTTGGTCTCTTCCCCCAAAACAACGCAACCCTCTTCTCTCGGTTGTAAGATCAGAACCTGTTGCTTGGCAAGCATTTCCAGGTGACATCTAGGTGGGTTTAGAGGTGGAACTTTTCCTGAACAATCAAAATGCCGGCTTATATAACCAACATCTAAGAAAAGTTATCATCATTGAGAGTAATGTATATTGGGGGTGAATGTGAACATTAGGTTTCATAAATATGCTAAGTGAATATGCAGAGATAACCTGACAGTTTCGTGAATATGCAAGGATGATTATACAGAGAAGGACTGACACTTAGTTTCTTGAATGTTCGAGAGTGAATATAAGGAGAAGGGCTAACACAAAATTTCATGGGAACGGTTTGATTGTTTTTTAGCTGATAATTAAGAAGCTAATACCTAATAATCGTACATCTGGAGACAGGTACTATTTTCCTGATCGCCGCAGGAGGAGTGACTCCCGAGCCTACACGAAAGTCACTAGCCGTGAGTAGTCACAGGACGAAATGCGAAGAAGATCGTCACCTTAGATGAAAGGCTCCAGGTGTGCAGCAGTAATCCAGTCAGTCACACAGAAGCTTCGAGCAATGTGCCAGACGGTTACGGGTACTAAAAAAAAGTCTCATTTTCGAATGCTGTAAATAATTTAAATTGTGTAATTATTGTTTGCGACTAATTTTCTTTTCACGGCGTTATTAATTGAGGCACTTGCACACATATTAAGATATATAGTGTTGTATAATAGTTTTGAATTAATGACTTCGTGATTACTTAAATAATTTATACTTGGCTATTCTACATCAGCACCTTCAAACAAGACGAAAAAACAAATAAAAATTCGCTGAATAACAGCAGAAAGAGGGGGCTTTCAATTATTATTTTAAAAAACAAAGTGCATATATAGCAACAATTTGCCACCCAAAATTCTAAAAACTAAATACGAGTAAATCGAGAGAGTCTATCACTTCAAGTACTTAGTAGAAACCACTCAGATGAATGGCCTAAAAAAGACTGCTTACGAATTTCGTAGTCACCAAATGAATACATCCTTCAAGTTTACGAAAGACAAAAAAAATGCGTCTCAAAATACTAGGCACAATCATCAAACCAGAGCGTCTTTATCCGGAAGGACACTTATCCTAACGGAAATAAAAGAATAGAGGGAATCCAAAAGACAGGACAATAAGTAATAAGCAAAAGTTTAGGCCCTAAATGTACTGAAGAAGGAGCATGCAGATAAAGAGAAAATTAAAAAAAAAAAATGGGTAACACGAACATTTATTCGGATATGAAAAACCGCATGCTATTATTCTATGGACATATTAAACGATTGGAATACTCAAGATTAACTACATGGGTTGTGGAATTCTAAGATATTCGCAGTTAACTAAAACAGAAGAAATAAGATTGCTCGGTGCAGTAAAAGAATACTGAAGAAAGGAAGCGGCGGTAACACAACTTGACACACCAGGCAGGCAAATGTTTGGGCAGAAAATTCAAACCGCGCCGTTGGCCAGGCAGGGAAACATCAGGAGAACGGACCAAATTCGTCTGGCGGGCGGAAAGGAGCGCATTCTCACAGAATGAATATAATACGGGTCCAAAGAAAAGCTACAACAAAACATTGCGTGGTGTTGCAGCACCCAGATGTGAATAATACAGGGTGTTTCAAAAATGACCGGTATATTTGAAACGGCAATAAAAACTAAACGAGCAGCGATAGAAATACACCGTTTGTTGCAATATGCTTGGGACAACAGTACACTTTCAGGCGGACAAACTTTCGAAATTACAGTAGTTACAATTTTCAACAACAGATGGCGCTGCAAGTGATGTGAAAGATATAGAAGACAATGCAGTCTGTGGGTGCGCCATTCTGTACGTCGTCTTTCTGCTGTAAGCGTGTGCTGTTCACAACGTGCAAGTGTGCTGTAGACAACATGGTTTATTCCTTAGAACAGAGGAATTTTCTGGTGTTGGAATTCCACCGCCTAGAACACAGTGTTGTTGCAACAAGACGAAGTTTTCAACGGAGTTTTAATGTAACCAAAGGACCGAAAAGCGATACAATAAAGGATCTGTTTGAAAAATTTCAACGGACTGGAAACGTGACGGATGAACGTGCTGGAAAGGTAGGGCGACCACGTACGGCAACCACAGAGGGCAACGCGCAGCTAGTGTAGCAGGTGATCCAACAGCGGCCTCGGGTTTCCGTTCGCCGTGTTGCAGCTGCGGTCCAAATGACGCCAACGCCCACGTATCGTCTCATGCGCCAGAGTTTACACCTCTATCCATACAAAATTCAAACGCGGCAACCCCTCAGCGCCGCTACCATTGCTGCACGAGAGACATTCGCTAACGATATAGTGCACAGGATTGATGACGGCGATATGCATGTGGGCAGCATTTGGTTTACTGACGAAGCTTATTTTTACCTGGACGGCTTCGTCAATAAACAGAACTGGCGCATATGGGGAACCGAAAAGCCCCATGTTGCAGTCCCATCGTCCCTGCATCCTCAAAAAGTACTGGTCTGGGCCGCCATTTCTTCCAAAGGAATCATTGGCCCATTTTTCAGATCCGAAACGATTACTGCATCACGCTATCTGGACATTCTTCGTGAATTTGTGGCGGTACAAACTGCCTTAGATGACACTGCGGACACCTCGTGGTTTATGCAAGATGGTGCCTGGCCACATCGCACGGCCGACGTCTTTAATTTCCTGAATGAATATTTCGATGATCGTGTGATTGCTTTGAGCTATCCGAAACATACAGGAGGCGGCGTGGATTGGCCTCCCTATTCGCCAGACATGAACCCCTGTGACTTCTTTCTGTGGGGACACTTGAAAGACCAGGTGTACCGCCAGAATCCAGAAACAATTGAACAGCTGAAGCAATACATCTCATCTGCATGTGAAGCCATTCCGCCAGACACGTTGTCAAAGGTTTCGGGTAATTTCATTCAGAGACTACGCCATATTATTGCTACGCATGGTGGATATGTGGAAAATATCGTACTATAGAGTTTCCCAGACCGCAGCGCCATCTGTTGTTGAAAATTGTAACTACTGTAATTTCTAAAGTTTGTCTGCCTGAAAATGTACTGTTGTCCCAAGCATATTGCAACAAACGGTGTATTTCTATCGCTGCTCGTTTAGTTTTTATTGCCGTTTCAAATATACCGGTCATTTTTGAAACACCCTGTACAAATAAGTTCGTTAAAGTAAAATGGTTAACCACCAGAAATATGGTTTGTCGCAACCTCTCTCCTACTTTTCCATGTACCAGAGAGGTATTCGTGAACATCAATGGACTAGCACTAACGGAATGGAGGAAAAATGTCTTAACACAATACAGAGAATCTTTCTAGGACGAATATTTAAATCAGCAGCTCCGTTTCCTGGCATCTGTGTGCCAAATCGGTACTCGAACAAACCAATTACTGTTTCGCAGGAAACTGAAATGATTCTACGTCCTCATACATCATGTTATTACCGATTTTTGGCATTTTAAGATTTATTCTTCAGAATCGATAGTGATCCAGTAACAGCTGGTTGAGCGGTATGCAGCAGTAATAATAATCTTTGCCAGCCGAAAAGGTTTTTTTTTTTAAATTACCATTGTTGTTGTACTGTGCGCGCTGGGCGTAATATTTGAATCAGCCCTAGTTGGTCCGTAGCGGTCTTGAGATGCAGACGCGATGAGGCGTGTGTTTTGATGCAACCAGGATAAAACTGTACACATCTCGCGGCTCTGTTCGTTTCAATCACCGGTGGGACGGGTTCGCCGGGTGTTCCACATTTTTCGAAACGATTTCCTCCAAACAATACTCTGAGCTAAGACGGAAACAATCTGAAGGCAGTTAAGGTGAATGAGGTTCGTCGTTACCCGTGTACGTACCAAGCTGCTCTTGAGGCAGCTACCAATGGCTTGTAAAAACGCTTTCAGTGTAGACATTGAGTCACTTCCTGAGCTAGTGAGTAGTACTGCCGTGTTAACTGGCTAATAGTTGGGTAAATTTGTGGCATCGAAATCTAGGAAGATATCTTTTAATGTCTGTACTACTGTAGGGACACGCATAGAACTTTTAGATCACTATACAGACAGTTACAAATGCAGAATATTACCGATAGTGCCAAACAGCTGCGCCTGGCTTCCTGTTGCGCCGCAAGTGAAGAAAACTTTTACTGTGCTCAAAATAAACGGCTACTGTGAGCTCATATCACAGTCTCTCTCCATGTAAAGCTGTGCTGCGAATATAAACTTTCGTTGATAGGTAACTAGACTTGGTTACAAATAAAAGGCGGTTGCGTGGTGTGTTCTGCGTAGATAAAATTAGCTTTGTGTTCTGCCTTACGGGAGGTCTTGTCATGGGGGAAGCCTCGTCAAGGAGGTCCACCACATGAGCGTCTAGGGACGTAATTCCAGTGGTGGTTTCTCGTTGCGTTCCACTGATAATGATGAAATGATAATGAGGACAATACCCAGTCCCTGAGCGGAGAAAAATTTACGACCCAGTCGAGAATTGAACCCGGGCCCCTTGGCGTTACAGACCGCACCGCTGACAACTTTTTTTTTTTCCTTGCTAAGGAATCTTTCTTGTTTATGCTGTGACCACTTTTTTGTGTTAGGAAAGAGGCGTCGTTCAGTTACGACAAGAAAAATTAGAGTTTAAATCCATATCAATAACACAAACAAGAGTTTCTTCGAAATTATGAAATAGAATTTGAAATTAATAGTAAAATGATAGATAATAGAGACAGAAATGTAAGCAAATCTGGCACGCCATTCCATGTGCATGGCCCATCTGAGCACAGATGCCATGTCCCAGGTTGATAAACATTTCACAGCGTGTGGAGCTTCTTGACGGCGGTCATCCTCCCAACTGTGAGGGGGATTGTCGAAGACACTGCGCCAATAGTTCGCAAATAGCTGTCGGTATCGGGGTGTACGCTCTAGTGTGCTATGACTGTCCTGGAGAAATTGCCGGTAATCAAGGACCATCTTCACATCATCTCGAAAGAGCTAGTATATGGACACGCCTTTCAACCATGTAAGAGCGTGTGTCTTCGCAGGCGGGAAATAAGTATCCTCTGGACAAAGGAGGAGCCGTGGCTCAATTGTGCGAGGCGCGATACGTAGGTAGCAGGCGAGGATCTTCTGCACTAGCAGCCATACCTCTAACGCCGATCCACATGTTATCCCAATAGCATGCAGCCTTTGTCGTGTTACAACCTTCCCGTTCACCACCTGGTACCACGTGGCTCGTACGCTTTTGGGGAGGAACGGCTTCTGGACCGCTCTCCACACTGTAGGCCATAGGGTGGTCGGGCTTTTCCTCTCAATCACATTACGTGGGATGGACCTTGGCAGCAACCTGCAAATATCGCTCGCCTTGGGAGTGCGAGTGTTGGGGAGGTCTGGGTGTACGTAAGTATACTCAAGAATAAAAGCCGAGAGGTGCGAGAGTGAGGGAGTAATGTGCGCACAGACGCCTGCAGCAATTCCTCTAACGGACGTCCCTTAAGGGAAGCATCTTGATGAGTCCACAATTTCAGCGTTGAGCACAAGTATAGCGCTGTAGCTCTCGCTCGTACATTTATAAGTCCCAGTCCACCTTCACGCGGAGGGAGGGTGAGTGTTTCGTAGCGAACTTTGAATAGGAGTCCAGCGGTAAGGTAATATCCAAATGCTGCTTGCAGTCTGTGTGCCATCGCTGTCGATATTGGTAGAATCTGAGCCATGTGGATCTTCTTAGTCGTCACGTGAAGGTTGAGGTATTACACACTTTGTAGACGGTCCATCCCGCGAACTTCTGTGCGTATCGCCTGTAGTAATCGTTTATAGTTCATAGCAGCTGTGCGGCGCACATCCTGTGTAAATGTTATGCCCAAGAAACGAATCTTGTTGACTAATGGAAGTGGGGCTAAAGCGCCCTCCCGTAGACCTCCCCCAACAGGCATCGCTGCCGACTTGGCCACATTCATGAGGCTGCCCGCTGCCAATCCGTATCGATTGATCCATTGTATCACCGAGCGTACCTCCTCACCAGATCGGACAAGTAATAGAAGGTCATCAGCATATATCCTGCAGTGAAAGGTGTGATCCCTCGCCCGCATCTCGTGGTCGTGCGGTAGCGTTCTCGCTTCCCACGCCCGGGTTCCCGGGTTCGATTCCCGGCGGGGTCAGGGATTTTCTCTGCCTCGTGATGGCTGGGTGTTGTGTGCTGTCCTTAGGTTAGTTAGGTTTAAGTAGTTCTAAGTTCTAGGGGACTTATGACCACAGCAGTTGAGTCCCATAGTGCTCAGAGCCATTTTTGTGATCCCTCAATGACATGCCCAAGAGCCTGTTTTTCAACCCTCCGACAAGTGGTTCTAGTGCGATCGCGTAAACGATCATGGAGAGTGGGGATCCTTGGCGAACTGGCCGTTGGATCGGCAAAGGACCCGCAATCCGTCCATTCACCAGTACACGGGATGCAGCTCCACGGAAAAGGCGCTGAAACATGTCGAGAAAGTCAGGCGGGAAGCCCATGCGGGCCATAACTGACAGAAGGAACTTGTGGTGAGCTCTGTCGAAGGCGTGGTCGAAATCAATGGAGATCAGAGCAGCTCGAAGGCGACAGGATGTGGCGATGGCTATCAAATCGCTGCATTCGTTGGTTGCCGTTTGCATGTTGGTCACTCCGCCCTGTGTCGTTTGCCTCGAGGGATACGAGTAGTGGCAGAACCTTCATTATGCGGCCGGCGAGTAGTCGGGCGAAAATTTTATAGTCCGAGTTTAGCAATGTAATTGGCCTGTAGGCCTCGGCCCTCCGACCTCTGGAAGGCTTGTGTATCGGTATGAGGAGACCTTCGACGAATTCAGGTGGCACGTGGAAACCAAGGGTCATCAGTTCCTGGTACATGGTGATCCATCGGGGCATCATTAGATCGTGGAAAGTCCGATAAAACTCTAGCGGCAGTCCGACTGGCCCGGGAGATTTGTTGAGTGCTCCCTTGTTAAGCGCGTCCTCGATGTCGTCCCGTTAAAAGCGACGCCGCTGCTGCGTTGTCGAGGGTGTGCGACACGTGCTGCAGTATGTTGTGATCGTCCGCTTCCTCCGTAGTCACCTCTTCGCAAAACCGGCGATAGTGATCTGAAAAGGCTTCTGCAACCGCCGCCTGAGTCATTACGACCCTACCATCGGGCAAAATGAGGTCCGTGAACATCTGCTGTCGGGGTCGGCGGCTGTCGAGCACGATATGATGAATAGACGGGTTTTCTCCTCTCGCTCGATCTTGACGTCTCGGCCGCACGACGACACCTTCCAAACGTTGCCTCGTAAGAGACAATATTTTACCTTTAATTCGGCGGCTTTCCATTTTTCGGTCTGGTGACTGTGGTTTGGTGGCGTGTTCCCGGAGCATTGTGTAATAGAAGTCCAATGTCTTTTCCATATTGTGTTATCACACGCCGAAACGCTGGTTTTGCATATTCCATCCACCATGCTAGAGTCGAAGGATATCGGGGAAGACAACGTTCACAATCCAGCCATGTGCTAGCGATAATCCGACAGCATTCCGGGTCTTGAAGGTGTGCCACATTCAGCTTCCACGGTCCACGGCTGCGCCATATCCGCTGCTGCTGTAGAGTGACCGTGCATATGAAAGCGCTATGATCGGAGAAGGCAAGCGGCCAACGTTCGGCGTCCAACACTCCCGGCGCTAGAGCTCGTGATACATAAATGCGGTCTAGGCGACTGGCTGAGCGACTAGTAAAGTACGTGGGTCCGGGGCGGTAACCATGCACTTTCTCCCAAGTGTCGGTAAGAAGCAGATCTCGAACCATTAGCTGAAGTTCTTGACAAGTCGAGAAATGCGGGACTTGGTCTTTGGGGTGGAGCACACAGTTGAAGCCGCCGCCGAAGATATATTGATCGAAGCGATCGCTCGCGGCGTTGGTCAGTTCCTGATGGAGCGTAAATTTTAATGATGCGCGCGCCCAGCGCAGTGATCGCCAGCCCCCTGCCTGAGGGAAGGTAAGTCACTTCTTCGATAGCAGTTCCGTCGCGCACTAGTATTGCCGTACAGCTGCCATTTCGGTCCGCCGGTGACATATATGTCACATAACCGTAGAAGACTGGCCGGGCCGCTATATACGCTTCTTGCAACAGAGCAATGTCAACATCCGAAGAACGAAGCACCTCACGTAGCAACTGAATCTACACTGCAGTTCTTATCGTATTGAGATTAATCGTGGCGATACGATACGCTTGTTGTTGAAGCGCAGGTGCTAAGTTATCCATTAAGACTGGAATTGTCTATGGAGCTTCCGGTTGTATCGGCACCTCTGCATCCCCCCAAACCTCACCTGCAGTCGTTTCTAGAGAGCCGGCGCCAGTGGCGTGGGCCCCGTTGGCGTGACTTGCATGGGGCCGTCGTCGTCGTGGTCATCCGCCCACACCGGGGAACTCAGAGCAAGATCGGCTTCCCTAGCTGTCTCAAGACATGGAATGGGTGGCTGCACTCCAGAATGTGGTGGGCAGCATCTGTCCGGCATATCGGCATCCAATTGTGCCTCTGTAAATATATGTGATTTGTCCTCAGTTCCGTTCGTTGGTGCCACACTGCAGCAAACGGCGGCTGCCTCTGTGGTAACGTCGTCATTGAAGGTGGAGTCGTCGTTCTCTGGAGGCTGTGTCGCATTCCGTTCAGAAGTTGCTCTACGCCTCCGCTTCCGTCGCTTGCTTCCTGGTGTGTCCTTCTGTGTCAGACGATGGCAACGCCTCACCACGTTCCGGTACAAAGGCCGCCGTTGGCACAATAAGCGAGTCAACTACCATGCTATCGTCATGCCTCGCGTCATCCGTCAACGGGGGCGGCGCCATCGGAGTTGAATCCGTAAATTGTAGAACGGACGTGTCGACATCGCCCTATATTGGAGGATGGAGCGTCGACTCAACAGTGGATATCGGTCGTTGTGGTGAAGTGGCAGCGGTCGTGAGGGCTGCTGCGTAAGTCACGGGAAGCAGCGTCGGTTGCGATGGCGGGTCCGCGTCAGCCGGCGGCAGTTGCGTGATTCGACGTTGGATACATTCGGATCTGAGGTGTCCCTCCTTCCCACAACCAGAGCAGGTCTTCGATTGCCCATCGTAGATGACGATGGCACGACAGCCACTGATATTCAGATATGAAGGTGCATGTCTTTTAAGTTCTATTCGGACCTGGCCGACTCCGTTCTGCACAGGACATGTCTGGAATTGCGTCCATTTTTCCGCAATATGATTATGCACCGTGCCGTAGGGGCGCAGCGCTACCACGACGGCCTCCGCCGGTAATTCGAAAGGAAGTTCGAAAATTCTGATCGTGCGAAGTCCCATGCCAGAATAATCGACGTGTACAGTCCCCACATTGCCATCAGCATGGCAGAAACGGAGGCCCTGTTTCATCTCCCGAAGGATCCGATCATATGTTGCGTCGTTGATGAGCTTGACATATACGATGCTACTCACAATGGACAAGTGAATGCCAAGAATGTCGGTCGCCGGGATTTTTGCCTCTTCTCGTAGGAATCGTTCGAAAAATGGCTCTGAGCACTATGGGACTTAACATCTGCGGTCATCAGTCCCCTAGAACTTGGAACTACTTAAACCTAACTAACCTAAAGACATCACACACATCCATGCCCGAGGCAGGATTCGAACCTGCGACCGGAGTGGTCGCGCGGTTCCAGACTGAAGCGCCTAGAACCGCTCGGCCACACCGGCCGGCCAATCGTTCGACTTCAAGTGCTTTGGGTCGTCCAAATTCGTTGCGGAACGTAAATTTGAGCGTTGATTTTCCGTATTGATGCGCCATGGTGATCTATATGCTGAGTGCGGCACGCGCAAAACGACCGAGTACTATGTAAACAACACGAGCGCTCGCTCCGCGGCAGGAACACAGCGTGTCCTCACCGCAGCACAGCCAAAGGCCAACACTCAGCTATCGGAGTGGACTCAGCGTAGGTACAGATGGAAAAATACTTGCGGCGTCCTCAGTGTGCTTTCTCTGTCTCAGTCCATACGTGAGTGGTACAGAGGTTGGACAGAAATATGGACCACCAAAGACACAACACATTACCATATCTAAAGTGATGTAGGAAACCCGCTGGTAATCAAAACAGCTTCAAGTCGTCTCGGAATGAATAAGGGCTCTTATACTACTATTCCTGCAAAATACTCTCAAGTTCAGTTAAGGCTGATAGAGGTGGATAGCGATCGCGCACCCTTGTCTCCCAAGTGGACTATAGAAGCTCAATCATATTGACATCTGGTGATTGTGATGGCCTTATGAGATGCAAATGTTCGTCCTCCTGCTTACAAAACCAGCACTGGACCATGCGAGCTGTGCAGGCCACCTGTCGCCTTCGAACACAGCATCACCGTTGGCTACCAAACACTGTGTTGTGTACATAGTTCCGCGTAGTCATCGCGTACACAACTTTCCCAATAGAGCGCGCCCCGCTAAGCACAACAGCGCAGGCGCAGCGCCCGTCTGTCTCCGCATTACGAGATGGCGTTGCCTTAGAGGCAGACCAAATTCTGCTTCCGCCGATCCGCGTATTAATATGTAATGCAGCCAATGAGATTCCTGCTAATGTAGAACCTTTTCTCCTCGCAGATCACACTCGCGCAGTGACACCTGAATACGCGAGGTATTATAACGAGTGTACAGACCTCCGATAACTCGGTCTGCATTTGTCTGCACCGGTCTGTACCAGTCTGCATTATTCTGTACCAGTCTATAGTCAAGCTTCAGTCTGCTTCTAATAAGATTATCATATTCCTGTACATAGCCATGGAGAGAAATGTATAGACACTTTGTCAAGTATCAGAGATATGTGAGAATAAGATTAACGTGCCAAGACCAAAGGAACTTCAGATTGTCAGTTGTAAATAGCATCCCGAATCAAGTTAAGTAAAGTTTATGATTGTTATTATTTTAATAAATGTGTGTGAAAATTAATCAAGTTCTGTTTAAAGTTGGTCACCGTCAATCTGCTACTCTAAGCGTGCAAGTGGCCTTTCTATCGTCTCACCTAACGGCAGAAGATAAACACGCCATGATAAGACCACGAGACATATTGCTGACACTCGCCTACTTCGTTAGAGCGACAAGACAAATAATCTGATGGTGTGTGTACCGAAGGTCTTACAGTACGCACACCACACACTGTATAATTGGGTGGACCCGCTCAGCCAAAATGGCCTCATAATCCTTTGCGGTAGTACGACCTTGCATAGTAACGTTGAGGAGCGTGGAATGCCACGATATGGCTGCCCAAATCGTTACCGAACCCCCGCCATGTTTCCCTCTTGGTACGTAAACTCGGCCCGAAGTTGGAAACAGCAATCAACAAGAGTCATCCGACACAACGACTTTTTTCTATTGCCCCATAGACCAGATATTATGACTTCGACACCACGTTTTCCTGTTACTGCCATTTGCATCACTGGTGAGTGGTTTTGAAATTCCAGCTTGCTCTGAAATTCCCTCCTAGTGAAACTCCCTTCATGTTGTTTTGGTGCTGACAGGGTTCGTGAGTACAACATTCAGTTCTGCAGTGACTTTTGCAGCCGTCGTGCTCTTATTTTTCGTCACATTCGTCTTCAATGACCACCTGTCACAAACACTCAACACGCACTTTCATCCACGTTATGACATAGCAGAGGATTTTTCCGCTTTCTCTGCATCTGATGTAAGTCTTCGATACGAGGCTGTTAAAACACCAAACACTTCGCCTCCCTTGGTAACGGAAGCAAACCCAGTACGGGCATCAACAGTTTTCCCACTCTCGAATTCACTTAGTTCCAAGATAATGCGCTCGCAACTATACGGAACACAGTTCTGACCTAGACTGACGCTTGCGACGTATTGAGCCGTGCGTGGTCAAACAGAACAGCGCAACATGCAGGCTTGGCGGGCAGCTGTATTTAACATCAAGGAAGCGTTTCTCGCAGTGTTTCCATATTTTCGTCCAACCGCTAGGCCTCATAACTACAAAGGAGACAACACTATAAAAATTTTAAATAAAAAATTATTAGTTTCAAAACTATTTTGCTGACGCTCTTATAATCGTAAAAGATGTACATGTAATTAATTTGAATGGACTTATTCGACACAATTATTCACTATCTAGCTGCCTTGAATTAAGGCTGCATCCACCCCTTAAATCCAGCGTTCTTGCTCGCCAAATTTCCAGAGGCTGTCGGCCAAAGGCATGGCACATCAGCTAGCAAAATCGATAAAACATTTAAAAGAATGGTTAAAGGGATTTTAGCAATAAATGAGTTGAATATCAAGCTAAGAAAAGTTCTTCCTTACGTCATGTCATCCAGACCACTAGCGATAACGTTTTTTTCCCTTGACGTTACCAGACACGGGTTACGGAGCTTTTAAGACTGAGTAATTCTATTTTCAGATAACTTTACTCGTTAACGAGATACTGTGGGAACATACAGTAAGGAGACAATAGTCGTGGGATAGTGATATGCACACGTACAGGTGGAGGTAGTACCGCTTGCACGATGCATAAAAGGGCAGTGCATTGGCGGAGCTGTCAGGTTGATTCACGTGAAAAGGTTTCAGACGTGATTGTGGCCGCACGGCAGGAATGAACACGGAATTGTAGTTGGAGCTAGACGCATGGGACATTCAGTTTCGGAAGTCGTTAGGGGATTCAATATTCCGATAGCCACAGTGTCAAGAGTGTAGCGAGAATTCCAAATTTCAGGCGTTGCCCCTTACCATGGACAACGCAGTGGCCGACAGCCTTCACTTAACGACCGAGAGCAGCAGCGTTTGCATAGAAAAAAATTGCTCTAAGCACTATGGAACTTAACATCTAAGGTCATCAGTCTCCTAGAACTTAGAAGTAATTAAACCTAACTAACCTAAGGAGATCACACACATCCATGCCCGAGGCAGGATTGGAACCTGCGACCGTAGCACTCGCGCGGGTCCGGACTGAAGCGACTAGAACCGCTCGACCACCGTGGCCGGCTGTTTGCGTAGAGTTGTCAGTGCTAACAGACAAGCAACAGTGCGTAAAATAACCACAGAAATCAATGTGAGACGTGACATGAACGCAAACGTTAGGACAGTGTGGCGAAATTTGGCGTTAATGGACTATGGCAGCAGACGACTGATACGAGAGCCTTTGCTGACACCAGGGCATCGCCTGTAGCGCATCTCTTGGGCTCGTGTCCATATCGATTAGAGCTTAGACGACTGGAAATCCGTGGCCTGGTTAGATGAGTCCCGATTTCAGTTGCTAAGAGGTGATGGTAGGGTTCGAGTGTGGCGGAGACATGACGCAACCATGGATCCAAGCTGTCAACAAAGCACTGTGCAAGCTGGTGGTGGCTCCATAATGCTGTGAGCTGTGTATACATTTAATGGACTGGATCAAATGGTTCAAATGGCTCTGAGCACTATGGGACTTAACTTATGAGGTCATCAGTCCCCTAGAACTTAAAACCACTCAAACATAACGAACCTAAGGACATCACACACACCCGTGCCCGAGGCACGATTCGAACCTGCGACCGTAGTGGTCGCTCGGTTCCAGACTGTAGCGCCTAGAACCGCTCGGCCACACCGACCGGCTGGACTGGATCCTCAGGTCGAAATGAACCAAACTGTAAATTGTTATGTTAGGCTACCTGGAGACTATTTGCAGACATAAACGACATGGACTTCATGTCCCCAAACTACGATTTCATGTCATGCACCCGCAGCTGTTCGCGATTGGTTGAAGAACATTCTGGAAAATTCGAGAGAATGAGTTGGAACACAAATCACCCGATGTGAATACCACCGAATATGGGACATAATCGAGAGGTCAGTTCGTGAACAACATGCTGCAATGGCAACACATTCGCAATTACACTACTCGCCATTAAAATTGCTACACCACAAATATGACGTGCTACAGAAGCGAAATTTAACCGACTGGAAGAAGACGCTGTGATATGCAAATGATTAACTTTTCGGAGCATTCACACAAGGTTGACGCCGGTGGCGACACCTACAACGTGCTGACATGAGGAAAGTTTCCAACCGATTTCTCATACACAATCAGCAGTTGACCAGCGTTGCTTGGTGAAACGTTGTTGTGATGCCTCGTGTAAGGAGGAGAAATGCGTACCATCACGTTTCCGACTTTGATAAAGGTCGGACTGTAGCCTATCGCGATTGCCGTTTTTCGTATCGCAACATTGCTGCTCGCGTTGGTCGAGATCCAATGACTGTTAGCAGAATATGGAATCGGTGGGTTCAGGAAGGTAATACGGAACGCCGTGCTGGATCCCAACGGCCTCCTGTCACTATCAGTCGAGATGATAGGCATCTTTTACGCATTGCTGTAACGGATCGTGCAGCCACGTCTCGATCCCTGAGTCAACAGATGGGGACGTTTGCAAGACAGCAACCATCTGCACGAACAATTCGACGACGTTTGCAGCAGCATGGACTATCAGCTCAGAGATTATGGCTGCGGTTGCCCATGACGCTGCATCACAGACAGGACCGCCTGCGATGGTGTACTCATCGACGAACCTGGGTGCACGAATGGCAAAACGTCATTTTTTTATGAATTCAGGTTCTGCTTACATCATCATGATGGTCGCATCCGTGTTTGGCGACATCGCGGTGAACGCACATTGGAAGCGTGCATTCGCCATCGCCATACTGGCGTATCACCCGACGTGATGGTATGGGGTGGAATTGGTTACGCGTCTCGGTCACCTCATGCTCACATTGACGGCACTTTGTACAGTGGACGTTACATTTCAGATGCGTTACGATCCGTGGCTCTACCCTTCATTCCATCTTGGCGAAACCCTACATTTCTGCAGGATAATGCACTATCGCATGTTGCAGGTCCTGTACGGGCCTTTCTGGATACAGAAAATGTCCGACTGCTGCCCGGGCCAGCACATTCTCCAGATCTCTCACCAATTGAAAACGTCTGGCCAAGGAACTGGCTCGTCACAATACGCCAGTCACTGCTCTTGAAGAACTGTGCTATAGTGCATGGGCAGCTGTACTTGTACACGCCATCCAAGCTCTGTTTCACTCAATGCCCAGGCGTATCAAGGCCGTTATTACGGCCAGAGGTGGTTGTTCTGGGTATGATCTCTCAGGATGTATGCACCGAAATTGCGTGAAAATGTAATCACATGTCAGTTCTAGTATAATATATTTGTCCAATGAATACCCGTTTATCATCTGCATTTTTTCTTTGTGTAGCAATTTTAATGGCCAGTAGTGTATGAACGGCTATTGAGGCAGCACGGCTCATTGTTTTTGCAGGGGACTTCCAACGACCTGTTGAGTCCATGTTACGTAGAGTTGCTGCAGTATGCTGGGTAAAAGTAAGTCCGACACGGTACTAGGAGGTATCTCACGATCTTTGCCACCTCACTGTACAATATGTCTTCAGACAGACAGCGTCTGACAAGATAGCATGCTGACCCTTGACGTCATACCTTTTCCACAAGACCACCGTGAGTGTTGTAGTAGTAAATTCTAACGTCGGATAAACATATTTTTTTAACTTTTTCGCTACCACTGGAACGTTTGTACGCAGTCAGAGAACCAGAGTGAATTCGCTGCATATTATTGGTATCTATCAATGTTGCAATGCTAAAGTGAAACATACCTACTAATAGTTTACAGAAGTCTTATAATTATAGCTTGCATCTATAGGCTGCGCTGTGTTCAAATGTAAGTGTTAACAATCTGTTCCGCTGCACTCTGTAGTGTGGCATCGAATCAGTTTGTGCCTGATAATAGGCAACCCAATGTACAGATTTGCAAAGCGGACTCCTGTCGCGCTTTCCTGGACAGCTAGTTTCGTCGAACTGCCGAGCCGCCCCTGGCAGCTGAATGGTCAGCGCGACGGAATGTCATAGCTCACGACCCGGATTCGATTCCCGGCTGGGTCGGAGGTTTTCTGCGCTCAGGGACTGGGTGTTGTGTTGTCCCTATCATCATCATTTCATCCCCATCGACACGCAAGTCGCCGAAGTGGCGTCAACTCAAAAGACTTGCACCAGGTGAACGGTCTACCCGCCTGGAGGCCCTAGACCCACGGCACTTCGATTTCCATCGAACTGCCGTATCACAAACGCTACCCGTATTGAGAACCAGTAATGTGAGTTTCATACATGCAGAGATGCTCTATCCACTAACGTGTGTCTGTTTTCTGTGCGTCCATTAGTTTTTGGGTAGTCATCTTCTGAAAATCCGGAGGTGCTTGTCCCACACCTCCCCTCACTGGAAAATGAAATTACGAAGAATATAGTTTTTAGTATTGTTTACTTCTGAGTACAACATTAATTAAAATGACCTACATTAATGTCTTTCACTCCTAAAAAAATTTTTAGTGAAAAGGTTAAAACAATAAGTGTGTTCTTGTAAAACCTATATTTCTGTTGTGTTAGTTACTGTTACCGACAGGAAACCAAAAATGTCAACATCCCCACCTTTCTGGCTCAATACTAGAACTGCTATGACGGCTGTACCTGTCATCGTAGCGAATAACAATAACGTAATAGCAAAGGAAAGCTATTACTGAATGAGAGGTTTTTTTTTTTTTTTACATTTTCTGTGTAATTATACAGGGTGATTTAAAAAGAATACCACAACTTTAGGAATTTAAAACTCTGCAACGACAAAAGGCAGAGCTAAGCACTATCTGTCGGCGAATTAAGGGAGCTATAAAGCTTCATTTAGTTGTACATTTGTTCGCTTGAGGCGCTGTTGACTAGGCGTCAGCGTCAGTTGATGCTAAGATGGCGACCGCTCAACAGAAAGCTTTTTGTGTTATTGAGTACGGCAGAAGTGAATCGACGACAGTTGTTCAGCGTGAATTTCGAACGAAGTATGGTGTTAAACCTCCTGATAGGTGGTGTATTAAACGTTGGTATAAACAGTTTGCAGAGAATGGGTGTTTGTGCAAAGGGAAAAGTTCTGGACGGCCGAGAACGAGTGATGAAAATGTAGCACGCATCCAGCAAGCATTTGTTCGCAGCCCAGGAAAATCGACTCGCAGAGCTAGCAGAGAGCTGCAAATTCCACAATCAACTGTATGGAGAGTCCTACGAAAAAGGTTGGCACTTATCTGTCCGTAACTACCTGAACGTTAACTACCCGAGGCGATGGGTCGGCCGCCAGGCAGCCCGTGACAGAGCACTTCATCACTGGCCTCCAAGAAGCCCTGATCTTACCCCCTGCGATTTTTTCTTATGGGGGTATGTTAAGGATATGGTGTTTCGGCCACCTCTCCCAGCCACCATTGATGATTTGAAACGAGAAATAACAGCAGCTATCCAAACTGTTACGCCTGATATGCTACAGAGAGTGTGGAACGAGTTGGAGTATCGGGTTGATATTGCTCGAGTGTCTGGAGGGGGCCATATTGAACATCTCTGAACTTGTTTTTGAGTGAAAAAAACATTTTTAAATACTGTTTGTAATGATATATAACAGAAGGTTATATTATGTTTCTTTCATTAAATACACATTTTTAAAGTTGTGGTATTCTTTTTGAATCACCCTGTATTGTAGACTACCATAAAATACAAAATAATCACCGCAGAAAGAATTAGACATTTATAATCACTAGTGCAAAACGAAAATTATTTTCCTTTTTTTTAAGTGTCTTCAATATTTAATCTTAAATAGTCTAAAAATGTGATAAACTAAATAACAAACCTTCATTTGTGCGTAAAAGGTGTTTGATGAAAAAATTGCTCCAAAATGCTAATTATCGAGAAATTTGTTCTGTATGGTCTGTAGCCCAGGTTTAGCCTAGGATGTCCACAGACTGTACATACGACGCTTCTGGTGCTCCACACACTCCCGCTGTTTCGTCCCCTGGTATCGTGCGACGCTGTGGTGTGCATTACTTGGGGACTTTTTCTCATCCTCTCTCTTCTCTCTTTCTCCCTCTCTCTCTCTCTCTCTCTCTCTCTCTCTCTCTCTCTCTCTCTCTCTCCAAAAATGTATATACTCTGAAAGCAATAGCTGCCACTTGTTAACATAGTATTTGTTCTCTTTTTATCATTAAGAATGAGCACTACTATGGCTAAGTAGTCTCACCATACCGAGACTAAAACGAAAATAAGCGCTAAATTTCCTACGCAGTTGTGCACTTTCACAGAAGGCAAGCAACAGAAAGGAGCGGCTGAATGGCTTTACGTGGAGCTCTGGGCTTAGCCACCATGCATCGCCTCCCTATATGCGCTTCGCCTTGACTACCTTCAACCAGACAGCACTTTCTGTCCATTTTATCAAATTATTCTGAGTACATGGAGAATAAAAAATTATGATCATTTATCAGATTACACAATGATCTCGCCCACATCTTCACGGACTACAAACACACGGGGGAAGGTGTAGATTTCTGGTAGAATAAGTGGATGGTACTGAAGAACTCAAATATTCAGTCGGTAGTGCTCCGATGACACAATCGCTAAGGGAAGGTCTGTCTTCGAATATCTATGCGACATTCAGTTCGTTTAACACTCGACAGGTCTCTTATCCGCCTAAGCAGCAATGTAGATTGAAAAACTGATTCTGGAAGTATACTATCGGCTTTGGCTGTACCTTCGTCTTAATCCTGAGAGTGTTAGTTTAGACAGATAAGGAGAGGTATGCTGTCGGTCCGGAGTGTCGAATGGACTCTTTTGGCGAGTTCAGTAATTTGTTGGTAAAAGAGAGGAAGGAAATCGGCAATGCCCTTCCAAAAGAATCATTCCAGCATTTGACTGAAGCTATTTAGGAAAATCACGGGAAACCTAAATCAGGTTGGACGGACGTGTAGTTGAACCGTCCTCCTCCCGTATGCTAGTCCAGTGTGCTAGCCACTGCACCACCTCACTCAGTAGAGTTTCCTGGTAGAGCGATTTTCGCAAAAGGGAAAGATCGAAAGTCGAATCATGAGTAATTTAACTAGACACCTACAGTACTTCTTTTCGCCCCGATGGCGGTGGTGACGAGTAATTGGAAGAACTTCATGAGGAACTGTTAACGATAGTGAGAGCTAATCTAGGACTGTTAAACCTCGGTGGCAGCTGAATTGCTCCCTACGCTCAGACATCGCGTTCAGCGGTGTTCCATATGGGCTCATCAGAGTGGAAGTAAGGTGACCCACTCGAGCGGGAGGTGACACCGTAATGCTCATGTAACTCTAGTACAGTGTTCCCCAGAGGATTCACACTTGATTCCAGAGCGTAAGAGATGCCAGGTAAATGATTGGTTTTAAATAGTCGGGCCATAGGTGCCATGACCCTTGCTTGCTGAATGAAGGTGGCATCCCTATCAGTGGTTCCATTTCATCTAAACTTATATCACACCAAAATATCTTCACCAGTTGCGTGAATGACGCTCAGAAGAATCGTATGTAGCGAAGTGGCACAGTGGACTCGCAACCGGGAGGTCGGCGGTTCAATTCTCCCTACCTCTACCTGGAATTAGTTTCTCCGTGGTGTTTCTAAATAGCTTGAATAACATTCTGGGATGAGCCCTTTGGAACTACACGCTTGATGTCGTTATCCTTCTCCAGTTCCAGCTTGACCTCCGCCTCTAACGTCGAAGGGCCTTTAGCGCTTAATCCTTTCTCTTCATGGCAAAACTTCGCTTGCGACGTACTCATTCCCTGCTATCGGCTTACACTGACGTCTTCACCGACTTAGCCCACCTGACATCTAATGTGCTTCGTGGATGAAGTGTCTTCCCAACCGCTCGCCATCAAATTCTTCAAAACGGAAATATTTAGTCTCGTTGACGCATGTTGCAACCCTGGTATCAACTGAGCAACGTCATTTTTGTCTGTAGCTTCCTCAGGAGCAACCCAATCATATTTAAACGGACGAATATCTAGTTTTATTTGTCATATTATGTTTGTCATAATTATTTCCTTTGTTCCAGCATTTATTTGCACGACAAAATTATAGTACATTAAAAGACACAAACATCAAAATACGGGCTGTTTAAAGAACCCAACTTTCGATAAATGATATCGGTACTGTGTATTTCGAAGTAGACTTAGTATTTAGGTAAGTTTAGAAATATGCTGATTACCGAAATGTTTACTCGAAATTTACGAATTTACCTGATGTTAGCTCTTCACAATCCAAATTTCAGTGCTGACGAGGGAAGAGCTGAATTCCTTAAGTACTTCCACAGTTTCGTTAAAGAATAATCTCAACGGCTTGTTTTTCGAACCACCAAAAAAAAACTAGTTCATCTATCTGCAATAACGTGACCTTCAAAATTTATGTAGAAGCCAACCAAACAACATAAAGTTTTGACACTACGAGCGTACTAGAACTCTGGATGGCCCGTAGAACTTTTATCTTCAGTTAAAGTGAGGGAACAAGGGAAGAGGAGAATGGACTTCAGTGATAATTGTTGGTGTACAAACTGCGTAAAATATGCGTGAAAGATTTAGGACGTTAGTTTCCACGGAATGTGCAAAATCAATAATAAGAGTGATTACACGTATCTTAACGCAAACAATTATGAAACACAAGGGGCAGAGGTCGCGAGGGGCGCTTGTGGATAGTGCCAGCATTACATATTCGTGCACGCACCGACTACACTGCAAAGATATTTGCACACTGTTGACAGTTCGGATAAACTCGAATCCTTATAATCAAAGCCCGAGTAGCCGAGCCTGCACTATAGCTTGAATAACCTTCTGCATTATTGCTGCCTATTTTAAATAGTGAGGGTGAGGCAGGGTGCAGGCGAGAGAGGGGTGAGGTAGCGGAAAACTAGGTGAATTATTCATCAACAGAACATTCAGAATAAACATTCATATGTGGTACTAAATTTTCTCTCTGAAATAGTTGTAAGTTGCCAGAGAAGCTGTGCCCTTGACTGGTCCAAACAGACGATTGATTTGCCTCATAATTCATCTATTCCACTTACATTTCAGTAAAGCCCTTTCCACAGTAGAGGATTTCACGCAAACTGTGAAGGGTACTGTGACCCGTTGGTAGTTACTTTATGTTCTATAGAACCGCTGAACTCCTGAACGGAGCTCTCGAACTTTTTATATTTTCTCCTGGTCGGGCTGCTGCAAGGACATTGTCAAATTGAGGAAACATAAATTGAACCTATGAGCTGGCGAACGAGATCTTTATTCCACGATTATAATAAAAAAAGCTACATGCTTGATGAAAGGTTCGTGTTGAAATTAATGTCACATAATGTAGAAAAATCGGACATAAGACTGAGTTGGTCTCAAAACTTGCTAATCCATGGATTAAAAATTCGCTGCGATGATAAATGTATCAGCGAATCTATAGGCATGCTGTGACAGTAATGAGAAGTGTCGCTGCGGAATGAGTAAACAAGTCGTCAATCGCTCTGGGGACACTCCCCACACACGCCGCATGCAGTACCGGATTGCGCAACATCTCACAACTCGCCACATTAACGACGAAACTCTTATGTCACATGAAGACGTGAAAATACAGCAAACGTTTTGTGATGTTTCTTATTAGTCTGATCAAAGACGAAAGAATAATGTGTTTCACTTGCTATAAGTGTTATACACTGGTGTCCAGAATTAAAGCCAGAAACGGAAATTTTGCAAGGCTGCGTTTGTTTTGGCACAAAACAGTATAAACAGGTGATAGCAAAGCAGAAACAATGTTAAGAATGTACAACGTAAGCAGCTGCAGCTTGCGTAACGGTAGACGAAAATGATCTTCGGTTTTTTCAACTTAACAGACTTGCACACACTTTCCGACAACTGGTTAATGTGGTGAGTGTGGGATGTGACCACCTCTATCAGCAATACGGGCCTTACGACGACGGAGCATGCTGTGAATAACGTCATCAATGAAATGTTGTGGCAATAATGCCCATTCTTCCTGCGGAGCTCCTCGCAAGTCCTGGATAGCGATTGGTGGATGCTGACGTGATGCAACGTGTCTCCCTAGTACATCCGGACATGCTCTATGGGATTCAAATCGGAAGAGCGAGCAGAACAGGCCAAACGTGCAGTATCTTCCGTTTCTAAGAAAACATCAACCACTCGTGATCTATGAGATCGAGCGCTATCGTCCGTCAGTACGAAGTCTGGGCGCACAGCATCTCACAACTGTTGTGACTTGGCACGATAGCCAAGTCACAACGAGAGGAAGCCGAAAGGCACGCGTTAAGCTCACGCAGATTGGCGTGAGGTCTGGAACAGTTAAAAGGAAATGAGAACTTAGAAAATGGACGCAGTTGCTGTAATGCTTAACTTTAATCCACATTTGTAGAACATCGAACTTGATGATAAATGCTTCACAATATTAATTATCAATTGAATACTGCGCCTTGCTAGGTCGTAGCAAATGTAGCTGAAGGCTATGCTAACTATCGTCTCGGCAAATGAGAGCGTATTTGTCAGGGAACTGTTGCTAGCTGCGTCGGCTGTACAACTGGGGCGAGTGTCAGTACGTCTCTCTAGACCTGCCGTGTGGTGGCGCTCGGTCTGCGATCACTGACAGTGGCGACACGCGGGTCCGACGTATACTAATGGACCGCGGCCGATTTAAAGGCTACCACCTAGCAAGTGTGGTGTCTGGCGGTGACACCACAACAACCACCTCACATGAGGTCCCAAGATCTCGTCACGATATCTATGAGCAGTTAAACCTTTCCGATTCACCGGAACAATTTCATGAAGAGATGTTCGAATGATCAACATAATCCCTCCCCACACCATTAACGACCCTCCGCGATATCGGTCTCTTTCCTCAATATTCAGGTCTCGAAATAGTGTTCCACATTCCCTTCAGATGCCAATCCGTCGAGAACCACTCTCCAGACGAAATCGGGACTCAACTTTGAAAATAACATTGGCCCACTCTTCGACTGTCCAGGTGGAAGACTCCACTCTAGACGGTCCCTGTTGTGAAAACAGTCGGAGGTACACATGCAACAGGTCTCCGACAGTAAAGGCCACTCTGTCGAAGCCTTCTCTACCTCGTTTGCCTCGATACAACTCGTCCAGTGGATGCTGCGAGGACAGATGCCAGTTGCTGCGCAGTACTAAGGCGGTACCGTCATGCCCTTAACAGCTAAACAACGGTCCTCCCTTTCTGGTGCCACACATGGTCAGCCCTGCCCTTGTCTTGGCGATACAGTTTCGGTTTCTATAAATTATCACCACATCCAGCCGAGAAACAACGGAACGATTCACATTAAGCCATCGGACCACAGGAGTTTGCGACTGTCCTGCTTCCATTCTTCCAGAAGCCCTCCACACCAGAGAGTCTGATAGGCGTCTTCTCTGTGCCATACTGCACCGTCTCCGATGTGCACATAGCAGTTGTGAATGTGGGGGAGCCGGCCGTAACGGCCGTGCGGTTCTAGGCGCTACAGTCTGGAGCCGAGCGGCCGCTACGGTCGCAGGTTCGAGTCCTGCCTCGGGCATGGATGTCTGTGATGTCCTTAGGTTAGTTACGTTTAATTAGTTCTAAGTTCTAGGCGACTGATGACCTCAGAAGTTAAGTCGCATAGTGCTCAGAGCCAATGTGGGGGAACCCGAAAATACTACTCTGTTCGATAGGTTCCCTGACGTCATCGTTGGTGTGGCTTTCCGTTGGCCACAATGCCATCTACCGTGAGGAACACGATCGTACGGACATCTTTTGACAGTCTGTATGATTATATCGTGAATTAGACACAGGACGGGGAAATCGCGCTTTGTTGCTTTAATTTTGAATTCCAGCCTACTTCTCTTAACTACGAGCAAGTTGGACCAGTTTTAAAAGAGTACAATAACCGAGAGGAATTAAATATAAGAGCATGTTCTCATATTTACATGCACGAGAAATAATTCATACACTTTTCGTTCATCGACAAAGTTATTTATTTTCTTGTTTTAGTTTACAGTATTGTCCTTGCTTCTTTATGATAGAGTTCGTACATCTCGGAAGACTTTCTGTTTTATCAAAGACGATATTCCCGCTCATTTCGCTCATTTGTGACTGGCTAAGGTAACAAAAGACAAGAAGACCATCCAGTGGGATAAACTATGGTGCTTATTTAGAGATAGATTTTAGGAATACACCGATGGATGTCTGGTGGACTTATGTCCTAACTGTAATGAGCATGAAGCAGCGCTTGTCAGTCAAATTCAAGCAGACATTCGCTTTCGGTATTTAAGAGACGGCAAAGAGCTTGGAAGAGCGTTTGAACGGAATGGACAGCTGAAAGAAAAACACAACATGAACATCAACAAAAGCAAAACAAGAGCAATAGAATGTAGTGGAATTAAATCAGGTAATGCTAAGCTTATTAGATTGCGAAATGAAACACTTAAAGTAGTAGATGAGTTTTGTTATTTGGGCAGCAAAGTAACTGATGCTGGTCGAACTAGAGAAGATACAAAATGTACACTGGGAATGGAAAGAAAAGCTTTTCTGGAGAAGAGAAACTTGTTAGCACCAAATATAGATTTAAGGGTTAGGAAGTCTTTTCTGAAAGTATTTAGAGTAGAGCCATGTACGGAAGTGCAACACGTACGATAAACAGTTTAGACAAGAAGAGAGCAGAGGCTTTTGGAATGTGGCGCTACAGAAGAATGCTGAAGTTTGTGTGGGAAGATCCCGCAACTGATGTGGAGGTAGTGAGCAGAAATGGGGGAAAAAGAAATTTGTGTCGCAATATGACTGATAGGGCACAGTCTGAGACATTAAGGCATCTCAAATTTAGCACTGGAGGTACCGGTAATTGCGGAAGGGAGCGGAGGTTAAAAATCGTAGAGGGAGACCGAGAGGTGACCACAGTACAGCAGATTCAGAAGGATGTAAGTTTCCGTAGTTATTCGGAGGTGAAAAGTTTTGCTTAGGATAGAGTAGCGTGGAGAGCTGCATCAAACCCGTCTTCGGACAGAAGACCACAACATGATTTCCAATGTGTGTGAGAGCATTGTTGCAGAGAATGAATGTCCTATCCTCAAATAATTTTCAATTCTTGTTTATTTTCATGTACCGATTTTACACAATACCGCGTTAATAAAGGTAACATTTTGATCACATAGAACTCTCTCCATTTGGAATGACGTAGATGATAACACTCGTTCGAGTTTTGATTGAGCTCATGGACTACGTTTCTTTTTTTTTGGGGGGGGGGGAGGGGGGCGAGGGAGGAGAGGAAATAACGCAAGAGCTGTTTTTTCGTGTCTCAGTAATTTGGCACATTTTGAAATACTGACATCGAAGGAATGTCTGTGGCCTTAGAAAGTACTTAGTAAGTCGCACGACAATCTTTTTCCGAGATCCTCTCTCGCAGTCTCAGCTTACCTTCCTCTGTCAATATACTGAGCCTTCCTCGTCTTTATTATAGTTTACGCTTCAACGCCCACAACAGGAACTGCTAGAAAAGCGATAAACTGCACTACAATTGACAGCTCACACGTTGCAAATTCTACTTTAACTACTCTGCGTTTCTGAGAGATTTTTTGCCACGTAAGATTTCAACTTTGAAGTACGACCTTTAATATTCTATAGTCCCTAAGAGAACCTTATAGGTTTCAGACTAGCTTCGCGTTACTCAAAAAATAGACGACGGTATGTATCAAACTACGTCCTTCTTCCGCATGAGCATATCCTAAAGCAGTTTTCAAACTGTTACACTAAACAAACCTACGTGTTGCCAAAGTGCAAATTATTTACGAATTTACCACGGTGGTACACCGTTTCTTCTAAAAGTTACAATGCTCATTTTATTTCTGGCATAAAAGCGCCATCAGAGCAGTAACTACGGTGGCAGCTTAAGCTAACAACTGTGAATAACAGATGTGCTTTCGAAGAGTCAGTCGTGAGCAGGCAGTGTTAAGCAGTGGACGTGTGACCGTGTGACTAGAAACTGGTATAGGCATGCGTATTCAAATGTAAATAGGCAGAATACGGTGCTGCGGTCGGCAACGCCTATGTAAGAGAACAAGTGTCTGACGCAGTTGTTTCTGGCGCAGATGTTACATCGGTTACTGCTGTTACAATCGCAGGTTATCAAGATTTAAGTGAGTTTGAACGTGGTGATAACAGCCGGCGCACGAGCGATGGGACACATCTTCGAGATGAAGTGGATATTTTCTCGTTCGACCATTTCACGAGTGTATCGTGAATATCAGGAATCCGGTAAAACATCAGACCTACGACATCGCTGTGACCGAAGAAAGAGCCTGCAAGAACGGGACCAACAACCACTGAAGAGAATCGTTCAACGTGACAGAAGTGCAATCCCTCCGCAAACAGCTAGAGATCAATTCTGTGCCATCAACAAGTGCGAACCATTCAACGAAACATCATCTATATGGGCTTTCGGAGCCGAAGTCCCACGCGTGTAGCCTTGCTGACTGCACGACGCCAAGGTTTACTACTCGCCTGGGCCCGTCAACACCGACGTTGGACTGTTGGTGACTGGAAACATGTTGTCAGATCGGACGAGTATCGTTTCATATTGTATCGAGCGGATGGACGTGTACAGGTATGGAGACAACTTCATGAATCCATGGATCCTGCATGTCAGCAACGGACTGTTCAAGCTGGAAGAGGCTCTGTGATGGTGTGGGACGTTGAAACTTCTTTATTAAGTTTTTTACTTATACTGAAATAACTTGGAAGATGAAACTTCTTAATTATATTCTGAAACTGCTGAGTGAAACTGCTTACTGCAACTGAATCATCTAAAACTGCTGAGTGAAACTGAACGTATCGTCTCTTTGCTTGTCTTTATCATTTCATTTCTGACCTACAGAATTATTCCTGACAAATACAACTCAAACTTATTCACTTCTTACCCACAATATACAACGTTAGCGCATTCTGACTGCTCAAATAATTAACACAAAAGAATGACCCTGAATTAGAAGAAATTCTATCAATAACCCGTATATTTCACAAGTTACTTACCTCACAGAAAACCTTCATTACACGAACTACAGCGATACAGCAAGCACCAATACAGCCAGCTAAATAAAAGATTCTAACTACTGTTGGCTCTGTCTACTAATAGGCATGTGGTTAGCAGAGGAAAGATTTTGTTGCTGAGCAAACAATGTATTTAGCAAATTTTACCTTGATAATGTGACAACCAGTTCAAAAAATTATATAATCATCCGTGACATTCAGTTCCAAAAAAAAAATTATATAATTGTCAATAACCTTACGTTTACATGACGGACACACGTCCAGACCATCCACTTGCTCCAACGCTTCAAACCTCGAACCTCCATCACTGCTAACTGTTAACTTCCAACCTCCATCACTGCTGACTCTGTACTCCCATATACCAGTCCGACCAGCCACAGAGTCTCTTACAGAGAGCGCACAGTGCTGTCAGAGTTATTAATGCAGTCTATAGCGCTGCCAACAGACAAACATATAAATTGGTTACTTACAGCGTGTGCAGTTGGAGTGATATGGGACCGCTGATACGTCTAGAAACGACTCTGACAGATGAAACGTACGTAAGCATCCTGTCTGATCATCTGCATCCATTCATGCCCATTGTGCATTCCAGTGGATTTGAGCAATTCCAGCTGGACAATGCGACACCCCACACGTCCAGTATTGCTACAGAGTGGCTCCAGGAACACTCTTCTGAGTTTAAACACTTCCGCTGGCCACCAAACTCCGCAGACATGAACATTATTGAGAATATCTGGGATGCCTTGCAACTTACTGTTCAGAAGAGATCTCCACCCTTTCGTGCTCCTATGGATTTGTGGACAGCCCTGCAGAATTCATCGTGTCAGTTCTCTCCAGCACTACTTCAGACATTATTAGAGGTCACAACACACCGTGTTGCGGCAATTCTACGTGCTCTCGTGGGCCCTACACAATGTTAGACAGGTGTACCAGTTTTTTTGGCTCTTTAGTGCGTATGTACTGTCAAAAGTTTGATAAATATAAATACTATGTTCTCAGCGCATATACTATCATGTAAAATTTGTTTACGTGTTATTTGACGGAAAATAAATGAACCAACTGCCGGCCGCGGTGGCCGGCGCTTCTAGGCGCTTCAGTCCGGAACCACGCGGCTGCTACGGTCGCAGGTTCGAATCCTACCTCGGGCATGGATGTGTGTGATGTCCTTAGGTTAGTTAGGTTTAAGTAGTTCTAAGTTTAGGGGACTGATGACCTCAGTTGTTAAGTCCCGTAGTGCTTAGAGCCATTTGAACCATTTACTTTGAACCAACTGATGATGGTGAAACTTCACCGAAGCATGTTTGGGTGTTAAAGAAGATGAAATTGAGTTTACTCAAGGCAGAACCATATTTCCATAATTATTTATTAGGAAGTAAGCACAACAAAAAGTGTGCTTCAAACACAGCACGAGTAAGACAAAAGTAGGATATAGAAAATCATATGGCAACTCATGTGTTCCATTGTCAACAGACATTTATCATAAATGTGTAGGCTGTTATTGTTCACGACTATCTTCCTGGGACGTATCTTGTGCCTAACACGCTCGATGGAAGTTACCATATCTCTCTCGATGAAGTACTTCCGGAAATTCTGGAGACTTCCCGCTACCAGTCATGCAACGATTATGTTTCCAAGATGATGGGTCCCCGCGAAACTTTGCCGTTGATGTCAGAGAACACTCAGTCAATATTCCCCCAACTGTTGGACTTCGAGGGTTGGGTCAGTGCAGTGACCAACACGTTGTTCTGACCTCGCTCCTGTGAATTTCTTTTTGTGGGGGGAGATGAAACCATAGGTGTTCTATACACCGATATACACTCCAGAAGAGCTGGTAGCACGTTTGGCGGAAGCTGCAGCCATTATCCGTGAAACACCTGGTTGTTTTGAGAGGGTTAGACAATCATTAGAACGCAGATGCCAGTCGTGCAGTAACGTAAACGGACGATATTTTCAGCAACATTTTAAAAATATTGTTTATCACACAACAATTTTAACACCGTCTTTGAACACCACTGCAGTCAAAACCTTCAAGGAACCTCAAGTGGGAAACGGTGCACGTGTGCCATTTATCTCCTCTAAAGACTCTAAAATTCTGTACACCTGTACATTGCGTGCACGCATGGTGGTGTACTTGGCCCCCGTGAACAGTGAGTGCCTGGTCGACAACCAGCCTACGGCCTTCGCAAGGCCGCCGCCAGGCTGCGGCGCGGCACGTTCTGTCCAGTCTTCTGGACGCTGAGTCGCCGTTACGCCGGGTCGCGGTTCTGGTCGGACAGGCCGCCGCGGCGTGACCTCTGACCCTTCCGTGTTTTCCTGAAGCGGTTACACTGGTCACACCAGCTGGGAAGCATTCATCATCCCAACGGTCCGGTCCGGCAGTAACGAGAAGATCAGAGGTGAAACTTCGCAATAGCAGTGGAGCTGCAATCAGTATTACAATGTAGAAATGTGCCTGAACAATAGCACAAAGGAGGTAATTAGCATATACGCCCAGAACACTGGGTTTTCCTGGTATCATTGGTACTTCTACATTAAAATGTTTGTAAAATAAAAATAATAAAATAAATAGTACCACCCACGAGAAACTGTTCATTAACATTATATTTTCTTTGGCACAATTACAAAATGTTTCAGTCCGTTAACTGTTGTCGGTATACAGTGACCCCCATAATAACCAGAGGGTATAAGTAACAGTGCTAACGAGTACGATAGGTAATATTTTTTCGTAGAGGCTGTAATCCCCTCCCTCCTTCCTTCTTCCAGCTATTTCCACATTAAACAATGCTCAGTGCCGAACCGCACAATATCCCTAGGTTTGGTGTGGGGCGGCGGTGGGGTGGGTGGACTGCTGTAGCCTGTTGTGGGCTGGCCGTTGTGACCGAGCGGTTCTAGGCGCTTCAGTCCGGAACCGCGCTGCTGCTACGGTCGCAGGTTCGCATCCTGCCTCCTTAGGTTAGTTAGGTTTAAGTAGTTCTAAGTCTAGGGGACTGATGACCTCAGATGTTAAGTCCCATAGTGCTTGGAGCCATTTGAACCATCTGAGCCAACTCAGAGACAGACTCTTCCATTCCAACCTATCCTATACTTCTGGCTGTGCTACAGATCAGTCTGTCACCACAGCCAGCTTTTCTGCTTTTCACAGTCGTTGGCATTGCCAACTTACAACCAATGTATCGCCGCCAGAGATGTAGGTTAGGTTGGTATTGAATAGTTTGGCTGTGAGTTGGCGAGGCCAATGAATGTGAAAGGAAAAAACCTAATTGTGGTGACTGATTTATCTGCAGCATAGCCAGAAGTCTAGGTTAGGTTCGAATGCAACGGTATTGTTGTGAGTTAGCGAAGACAACAAATGTAAAAGGTAAAAGCTAATTGTGAAGACAGACTGATTCGTAACATAGCCCGAGGTCTACGTTAGGTGGGATGCAACAGTTTGGTTGTGAGTTGGCGAAACCAACGCATGAAAAGGCAAAATGCCTACTTGTGGTGACATACTGATCTGCAGCGTAGCCACAGGTCTAGGTTAGGCTGGAATGCAGAAGTTTGGTTGTCAGTTGGCGAAGCCAACGAATTGAAATAAACAAAGCTGTATCGTGGATGCAGGTTTTGTTGGAGTGCAGAGTTTGGTTGTGATTGGTGAAGCCAATTAATGTGAAAGTAAAAATCCTGGTTGGGTAGACATACTGATCTCTAGTGTAGCCATTAGTGTAGGTTGGAGAGCAACGCTCTGGTCGTGAGTTGGCAAAGTCAATTAATGTGAAAGCTAGAAACGTAGTGTGGTGACAGACTGATATTTAGCGTAGCCACAGGTCGAGGTTAGGTTCGAATGCAAGAGTATGGTTGTGAGTTGGTTGTGAGGTATACACCTAGCTGTGGTGACTGACTGGTCTGTAGCGTAGATATAGCGCCAGGTTAGATTGGAGTGCATGAAATTGGTTGTGGTTGGTGAAGCCAAGGAATGTGAAAGTGAAAAATGTACTTGTGGTGATAAGCTGATCTGTAGCGTACCCAGAGATCTAGGTGAGGATGGAAAGCAACAATGTGGTTGTGAGTGGGCGAAGTGTAATTCACGTAAAGCAAACATAACAGTGATTGTGAAATCGTAGGAAGTTGGGTGTTCAGTGGAATTCAGCGAGTGTTCTTCCATTAGCCCGTTCGGAAATAGTAAAGAAACGATGATGCTGGGGCGACGATCTTTAGTGACTGCTTCTGTTCATACGACTCTCAAGGTACTGAAGGGTTTCAGCACTGTACAGTGAACCACAGTCTGAACGTCGTTGATTTGAAAGATCGTTCCTTTCTCACACAGAACGTGGAGAGGATGTGGTGGGACGTCAGAGGCGCCATCTTGTGGTATGACAGAAATACAAAACATTTCACGAGTTAGCTAGCTGAGTATATGTTCCGTGGAGCACATCGCCGAAAAGAAACATTACTATCACGTGTTTGTTGAAGAGGGAACACTTAACCCGCCCGGCGGAATTGTAATGCAATAATTCTTTCGAAGAATGTTGCAAGCACTACTAGCGTCTATAGTTCCTGCCTTTCGTGGAAACGGGCGACTTCAGTTTCGTCAACATTGCAGCAGGTATGTTACAGCATAGCTTTGCTTGGTACTACACACTTTGTACACTACATTGGAATATCTGCTTTATTCGTTTTTAGAATTTTTTCGTTCTTCTTGTATTCGCACACTACGATTGGTTGACTACATTCCGTGTAATGTGTTCTCATTCTATGTTCTGACTTGCTGAGAAGATCACGTGTCCTGTGCCTAGATTGTGTAACAAAAGTACATCGTGCAGCGCCATCTTGATTTCACAGTTTCCGAAGCTACTGTGTCGTATTAGATAGAGTTCGTATTTATATTTGCTTCTTCCTCAAATATGCTGTTTCAGTGCTACAGTGCATTAAAGATCTATCCAACAGACGTCCTTTTCTCTCGGTTTATTGTGCTACTGTGCCTGAAAGTGCGATACGGATACACGAAAATTCTACCCTGCAGTCAATGTATCTTACTTTCGTAGGAATCCTGCCTGTATGCTGATTCTACATCTACATCTACATCTACATACATTCGCCACAATCCACCATAAGGTGCGTGGAGGAGGGTACCTCGTACCACAACTAGCATCTTCTCTCCCTGTTACACTCCCGAACAGAACGAGGGAAAAATGACTGCCTATATGCCTCTGTATGAGTTCCTAATCTCTCTTATCTTATCTTTGTGGTCTTTCCGCGAAATGTAAGTTGGCGGCAGTTAAATTGTACTGCAGTCAGCCTCAAATGCTGGTTCTCTAAATTTCCTCAGTAGCGATTCACGAAAAGGACGCCTCCTTTCCTCTAGAGACTCCCACCAGAGTTCCTGAAGCATTTCCGTAACACTCGCGTGATGATCAAACCTACCAGTAACAAATCTAGCAGCCCGCCTCTGTATTGCTTCTATGTCCTCCCTCAATCCGACCTGATAGAGATCCCAAACGCTCGAGCAGTACTCAAGAATAGGTCGTATTAGTGTTTTATAAGCGGTCTTCTTTACAGATGAACCACATCTTCCCAAAATTCTACCAATGAACCGAAGACGACTATACGACTTCCCCACAACTGCCATTACATTCTTGTCCCACTTCATATCACTCTGCAATGTTACGCCCAAATATTTAATCGACGTGACTGTGCCAAGCGCTACACTACTAATGGAGTATTCAAACATTACGGGATTCTTTTTCCTATTCATCTGCATTAATTTTCATTTATCTATATTTAGAGTTAGCTGCCATTCTTTACACCAATCACAAATCTACTATTCTACTCACTACTATTCTATCGGATACCTCCTAACATCGTGTCGAACCTACTTTTGCCCGGCTTAGTGGCATGGAATCAACGAGTCTTTGGAAGTCCCCAGTAGAATAATTGAGCCATGCTGTCTCTAGAGCGATCCACAACTGCAAAAATATTGCCGGTGCGGTGTCTTGTGCACGAACTGAGCTCTCTGTTACGCCCCATAAATGTTCGATGAGGTTCATTTCGGACCATCTAGGTGGCTAAATCTATTGCTAGAATTGCAGAGAATGTTCTTCAAACCAATTGCGAACAGTTGTGGCTCGGAGAGATTGTGCATTGTCATCCATAAAAATTCCGTCGTTGTTTGGGAACATGAAGTCCACGATTGGCTGCAAATGTTGTCCAAGTAGCCGAACATAACCACTTCCAGTCAATGATCGGTTCAAGTGGACCAGAGAATCCTCTCCATTCCATGTCAACGCAGCCCACACCATTATGAAGCAATTCTGCACTGTTGACAACTTGGGCCCATGGCTTCGTGGGCTCTGCGCCACACTCGAACCCTGCTCTCACCTCTTGATAGGTGTCACGACGTATAATTTTGGTATCTGAAGTGATTGTGAGAGAGCAGCGATGTTATAAGATGTATCGCAGAAGTTCAGTGAGTATCTTTGAGCTGCGCGAGGGCGCAGTAGAGCAGACAATGACAGGAGCCGAAGTTCAGCTGTGTTAGAGTTAGGCAGTGTTAAGCAGTGTTAGTGAGGAAGCTATGGCAATATTATGATTCAAATTTAATATCTCAGTTTATCATTTTGTTCAATCAACATGATTCTGAAATTGATTTGTGAAGGAAGAAATCTAATGAGATGTCAGGGAAATACAATAATGATTTTTTTTTTTTTATTTTCACTGTTGCTGCGCCATCGAACTAAGATGGTTATTGTACTGATGGTTGCTAAATCTGAGAGATAGAAAAGTGTATTGTTTGGATGTTGAGAAGTTCATTAAATTTAAAATCTGCCTTGAGCACTTTTTCACAGTACACAAAAAACTTAGTGTTGTCATTTATGCGCAATTTTCATTTTCTTATCAACCTTTCCGTTACCATTCTTTTTAATGGATTATCCAACCAAGTGTGTTCGAAAAAGAGATCGATTTGAAATTAACAGACACCTCAACGCACCTCTCAAGTGTGTCTGTGTAGATGTAGTAATTGGTAGCTTCAGCATAGCGGCATGAAAAAACAGAGCGGTACTACAACGCATTATCCAGATTTCCACAGAACAGATGTAACGAGAAAAGATTATGATTTTTTTTTTATTTATTCAACCAAGGTCAACTTACGTTATTCAGAGACAGTTTTGTGATCAAATTTTGCAAAGCCATTTGCTCTAGGCTTCATGTCCAAGTTAATTGAAATTTTTTGGAAATTGTGATTAAATTTTGCAATGCCAACTACTCTAGGCTTCATGCCCAAGTTAATTGAAAATTTTTGGAAATTGTGGTAAGGACTATGGGACCAAACTGCTCAGATCATCGGTCCCTAGGCTTACACATTACTTAATCTAACTTAAACGAACTTACGCTAAGGACAACACACACACCCTTGCCCGAGGGAGGACTCGAACCTCTGATGTTGGAGGGAAAGGGGGGGGGGAGAGGGTGGAGGCGCCACGCGGACCGTGACAAGGCGCCCTAGAACACACGGCTACCCCGCGCGGCCCCAAGTTAATGATTCAGGTAGTTTACACTGTTCAAAATTCTTGCAGTCAGGTTGCTAACTTTTACAGTATTAAAGACTTCCCTCTTTATTACGACACATGACCCTTTCGGGACGCGAGGCCCGTATACGTGGTCCTATTGTCGCGTCAGAAGCTATCAATGATCTGTGAATACACGGCAAATATGGGAACCGTAGACAGAGCCGATCACTACTGCGCGTCGTACTATTTTGCCAGAAAATTCCTCAAATGGTGGAGGAAAATTTTCTTTTGTTTATTCGAAGTACGATATTCACTTTTCTAATAGGCCTTGGTCTACTTACAAAATTTTTATTTTGGTAAAAGGGTAACTGTTCTGGCTAATTTTAGGTGGGGATCGTCAACGCTTACTTGCTATATGTCATCATGGCAAAGAAAAGAGGGGAGACACCAAAGAGTCACTTGCAGTTTTCAGTCTCGTCAAGGAGCTCGTGGGCGACGTCAGGGCTCCACCAACCAGTCGAGGAAGAGGCCAGGCTCTGAGCATGGTGACCTACACAGGCTGGGCGGCCTGTATCATGCTGTCGCAAGAAGAGTCACCGGTAAACAGGGTGACTATGTCGTTTGCAGTGATCGCTCCAAGCCAGGAGGGCGAAAACGGTCCCCCTCGTTTTGAGAAACTTGTCCGTCCAACCCTTCTCTTCATATGCCTGAGTGCTCCAACAGGTATCACAAAACAGCAAAGTACCGGAAGGACTTGTAAAATATGGTTACCTATCGAAAAATCGATATGACAAAGCTGTAAAGTTTGTTTTAAGCAAATTTTATGAGATTTCGTAGTTTTTTGACATAAATCAAATTTTTCATCCCTCATAATGGACTTTTTATTTTTCTTCCCACGGACGTCCCATATGAGAAAAAATTGTATTTTATATGTCGTTTTAAAGGTAAAACTTTAAAGAATAAGATACAACTAATTTTAATATATCTAATTCGATGCATCACCTCTCAACTAAAAAAAAAAATGTAAAAAATAATCACATTTTTCATTTTTTTCTATTTTAACACCACGGCCAAGTAAAAAAGTGCGCGATGTGGAATAATGAAAATAGTATGCCAGTAAAGAGTGTGTTTTAAGCTTCATAACCAAAAAAAAAAAACACCGATAAGTCAAAAACTGTAGATTTTAGAAGCGACACAAGAAAACTAAGGCATATGGAACCCGCACAGCACCGCCGAATTGCTCCGCTTTGGGGAAACGCGCTCCGCCCCGGAAGGGTTAATTACTTTTACAGTGCAGCTTTGCTTTCTTATTACGACAGTTCATTTATTAACACAGCTGTTGGTTACAACCAGAAACAGTATACTTCAGGCTATAATTTTGTTAATTTAGATAACTTTCACTTTTACCAACTTAAATCGGGAATCATCTCGCTAGGTGACGGTTTTCCAGTCGTCTAGGACGTAACCGAAATGGTCACGAACCCAGGTGAGGTGCTCCAGGCGATGTCCTGCTGTTAGCAACGGCATACGCGTCGGTTGCAGTTATTTCACGCAGTGTTGCGTATCTGTCAGCACTGACAGCACTACTCTAACATAGCTGCTCTCGGTCGTTAAGTGAATCCTGTCGGTCACTGCATTGTCCGTGGCGAGAGTTAATGACTGAAATTTGGTATTCTCGGCTCACTCTTGACACTGTGGATCTCGGAACATTGAATTCCCTAGCGATTTCCGAAATGGAATCTCCCAGGCGTCTACCTGCAACTGTAATTCCGCGTTCAGTGTCTGTTACTTTCCGTCGTGCGGCCACAATCACGTAGGATCCCTTTTCACATGAATCACCTGAGTTCAAAGGGCAGCTCCGTCAATGCACTGCCCTTCCATATCTGGTGTACGCGATTCTGTCGTCATCCGTATATGTGCGTATCGCTGTCCCATGACTATTGTTGCCTCAGTGTATTATGCTTCGTAAAACCAAGAAAACGATTGGTAGTACAGACAGTCAAAGAACTGTGCTCCTCCGCAAAAAAAAGTTAGCATAGTATTTTACTTCGTATAACTTAATTTTATCTCTATATGCAGTTACTAATCGCTATTGAACTACCTAAGAGAATAGAAAGTTACTCACCAGATGTAAAATATGGGTGTTTCGTTTTCCTTGACGTTATACCGCTTACGTGGTCTATCAATAACGGTGTCGAGTTTAATCGTAATAAGTACTGAAAGGCCTAAAAATGGATTTTACTCTTGCGTTATTGGACCGTATAATAAAATTAACTGATAGGTTACAACTTCCTTCGGCAAATTCATCGATGCGAGCCGTTTTAGTGGTCAGGGCACCCCATTCGTAATTGCGAAAAGCGAAGTTCAGAATTCCGCCTGGAAATCCTCACGGAGCTTTTCCATGTTTTTGATAAAGCATGTAAGGTAAATTCTGGGATGATTTCATCAATAGTCACGGCCTATTCTATCCTTCATCCTTGTTCCACTGAGCTAGTGTTCCAGCTGTACAGTCCTTTATGTCCACAGAACACTCAGTTCTAGTCTTAATTGATTTTTTAAAATTCATTCTGCTTTAAGTTAAGCCGGACTCACTTGGTATATCCCAGCTCTTATCTCACTGAAACATGGAGGAAAATAAATAAAGAAACAGAAGTTCTGTCTAATCTTGTCGTGTACAGTCTTTTACGCCAGCAGAAAGACTATGTTAAACAGCAGAAGATTGCTTGTCTGATTACAACATTGACAAGTTTTATATGGAAGCCTATCGATGAAACGCAAAGACTCTATATGTAATTAAACATGTCTTCACGAAATACCTGTTCAGTTCCTGTAAATCGGAGATACGAGCAAACGAGAGACAGGCAGAAGGATAGAGAGAGAAAGATATGTAACAATCGCGTACCACTTGATAGCAAGGATCTGTAACCAGATTTGTGTCAGAAATTACGTGAAGAAGATTTTCCGACGGTATTTGTTCTCCTATGTTGCGAATGCAGGCAAGGATCTTACTTTAGCGCACTGGCTAAGGACGCAACTGAAGAAAGAGGCGCCCTTTATCTCCTTCATGAGTTCTTACACACTTCTTGTACGGAGTCTGGTCGGACATAGCTACGCAATACAAAGGAAATTTATGTTCTCATATAATGATACGGTCATAAATCTTCTGCAGACTTCACAGCTGTCTCGTGTCGTTACTCTGTAATGGACGTGCATTCTACATGGTAGTTCAAGAGCAGCTGGTAACACTCCAGGTAGAAGTGGAAGATTAATGGCGACAAAGATTTACGCTTGTTTCACATCGGTAATATTTCCACCTTTCTCAGGAATTCGGGTACTGAAATTGTCATTGGTGGTCCAGTATATTGTACCGTAGCAAGGTACATGTTCTAAACTAGACTGTGTGCTGTTAGAAACAAACGAACTGTCACCTGTTATCCGGTTAACGTTCAATAATTTTTTCATATGTACTTGCGTTCCTAATGGAATTAACTTCTGGTCCCATGACTGCAGGTAATAATAATGGATTAAAAAGACCCGCCTTCTTCTGTGAACACCGTGTCTGTAACGTAAATGCGCAGTGAAAAGAGCGTGTAAGTCAAATCACTGAAATAACAACCAGAATTCGTCAATGAGCACGAGAAAACGCCGCTTTAAACATAAAAGCAACAACAACAATCCATTTAGTAGCCAAATACTAATCATGTACAGCTCATAACAGGCCATCTGTAGCAATGAGGTGTGGCTGATTTCGTTTGAGAGCCACAGTACACACATGTGTAAGAAAATAAGCAATAAATGGAAAACTTACAGAAGATGTCACAAGTATAGTGAAACATATTTGGCGGATGAAACGAAATTTTGTTCTTACAAGGAGACAGACACTTTTAATTCGCTAATACTTGAGATTAGTTCATTTAAATAGCCTGTGTAAGACTGATTCTGTAATTCACTGTCTGTCAAAGAAATAAAGTTCTAGGGAGCACGCTGTACAGTTGCATTTTCATAACTCAGATAACTATTCTTTGTAGAGAACCAATGTTATTTATTGATTGCTGCCCATGGTACAGTTAACGTACGATCGGTAGATGGTGTTATAAACGTTGTAGGTGCGTACCGAATACAAATTACGCAATCAGGAACAATTAATTAAGGTTTTTCGTATCAGCTTATGTTTCTACAATATGAATTTCGACAATTACATGTGTTTCGCTGCTATGCTCAGTGTCACTGATTTATTTACTCTGCATTATCTTTTTTTCTACTTATTACGATTACGTGTTCGTGCAAAAGAACTTGTCTGGTACGGAAGCAAAACAAAGCACTTGGAAAAATTCGTATCTGTATTACAGGGACGATAAAAAATTAGCCTATCACTATTTATTACGGAATTAATCCGTTATTTTGAATTTTTCTCTAGTGTCCGAGTGGAAGGTGTCTTTTACATCGTGTATGGAGAATATCTAAAATCACAAATTAATACATTCTGTTTTGTAGTCACATTTATGGATAAACACGAAGATCGCGTGCTCACTACAATCGACATTGACATCATTGAGTCAACATGGGAACACGCAGATGTTTGCTGCGTAGCCCCATGTGCAACAATATGCGCTGAATGGTGTGCTCTTAAACACTTGCGCCTCTACCATCATTGTAAGGGTGTGGCTATAAAATAACGGGCCTATTGCTGTAAAACATTTTGTTTTAAATACATACATATTTAATTATTGTCAACCTAAATATACACCCCTCCTCTATCCCTACAACGCTCCTTGCGAATTTTCCATTGATGGAAACAGTGCTGGAACTCTTCTTCTGTGCCGCTTTTTCTTTCATTGCTTCAACAGACAGGAATTTTGTCCCTTTTAATGTAGATTTGGCCGTTGGGAATAGATAAAATACACATGGTGCTAGATCAGGCGAATAACGTTGGCTGTCTAATACCGGGATGCTGTACTTCGCTAGAACCCTCTAAGCAGAGAATTCGGTACGAACCGATGTATTGTCTTGATACAGAAGTTATGAATTGCTCTTCCATAGTTCGTATCTTTTTTTCTTATTTTCTCACGGAGTTGAGCAAGAACCTCAAGGCAGTAACGATGATTAACAGTTTGACCTTCAGGAACCAAGCGAAGATACACAATTCCACGAATATGGAAAAAACAACCATCGTTGCTTTGAAACTTGATTTGCTCACTCGAGCGTTTTCTCTCTCGGTGAAGCTAGGGCTTTCAAGTGGATGGATCGGTGCTTACTTTCGGGATCATAAGTGAAAAACTAAGATTCGCCTCGTATTATCTCTCTTTCCAATAAATAAGGATCATTTTCAATCGTATTCAATCGTATTCAAAGTGTCAGTACAAACATTTTCACGAGGTTCTTTTTGTTCGACCGTGAGAATTTTCGGCACCAGTTTCGCACAGACGTCAATAATTTTAAACTGGTTGTGTAAAATTTGACTTACGCATTCCTTGTAAATTCCAACAGTTTCAGCAATCGATCGAACAGTCGACCGACGGTCATATCGAATCAGATTAGTTACTTTTTCGACATTTTCGCCCGTTTTTTATGTTAAGGGCGTCCCATGCGTAAGTCATCTTCAGCGTCTTCTCGGCCATCTTGGAAACTCTTGATCCACTCAAAAACTCGCACATACGACAAACAGTTTTCCCCATACGCCTCTTTTAGCAAAAGATAAGTTTCTGTTGAAGTTTTTCCAAGTTTCATGTGAAACTTGACATTAATTCGTTACTCTGTTATTGCACTCATCATTAATATAACAGTTCTTACACAAACGAAGACTGCAGCTACATTGATTTGGCTGCAGACACCAGAGATACTGAATTCCACTGAAAAGGCTTCACGCTTCACAGCTGTTGGTATTTTTGTCTTTGGTGCATACTTACTTATTCTGTGACAGCATCAGACCAATTATTTTATAGCCGCACCTTGTACTCTGTTGTTTTATCAGCCACAGATTGCTCCCGCCCTCCCCCCCCCCCCCCCCATCCTGATTTACAGGTGGAGCAAGCCTCCGATCTCTATGTTCGCTTCAGTCCGGAACCGCGTTGCTGCTACGATCGCAGTTTCGAATCCTGCCCCGGGTGTGATGTCCTTAGGTTAGTCAGGTTTAAGTAGTTCTAATTCTAGGGAACTGATGACCTCAGATGTCAACTCCCATAGTGCTTACAAGGGAACCTCCCCATCGCACCCCGCTCAGATTTAGTTATAAGTTGGACCAGGGATAGCCCTTGAAAAACTGAACACAGATCAATCGAGAAAACAGGAAGAAGTTGTGTGGAACTATGAAAAAATTAAGCAAAATATACAAACTGAGTAGTCCATGTGCAAGATATGCAACATCCAGGAGAACGTAAGAATACGAGCGCCGTGGTCCCGTGCGTGAACAGCTGCGGAGCGGGAGGTCCTTGGTTCGAGTCCTCCCTGGAGTGAAAATTTTTCTTCCTTTATTTTCTCAAAGTTACGATCTGTCTGTTCATTCATTGACGTCTCTGTTCACTGTAATAAGTTTACTGTCTGTTGCTTATGTTGCGCATGGACTACTCAGTTTGTATATTTTACTTATTTTTTCATAGTTCCCCACAACTTCTTCCTGTTTTCTCGATTGATCTGTGTTCAGTTTTTCAAGCCTGTCCACTGTGTCAATTTATAACTAAATTTGAGGGGGGTGCGATGGGGAGGTTCCCTTGTTAGAACCATGTGAACCATTTTCTACGATTGCTACACCTGGTCGCCCATTCAAGGCATCTCTGTCCTTTAACAATTTTCCACAGGTCGTTTCAGCGATGTTCGCCCTCCCGCAACGAACTATAACAAGCTGCCCTTTGACAGACTCGCTTATGTCAGTATACTTCCCTATTTCTGAACACGTGTAGCCACCTGAGTGGTTTCCCTCTTGTTTCTGCTCCGCTTTGTATTTCCTTCTCCGCTTCACGTACCCGCAACGCCATCAGATGGTCTTCCATCTCGCGGTGGGATGCAATGTTTTGGCTCGTAGGTGAACGCGTGGCGTAAATGCACGATAGCATCAGCTACTCACAGAAATGGCGTTTCTCACGCAGCAGTAGACGATCGCTGCGAAAAGAGATGTGTTGCATCAGTCATTTCACGTAAAATTTGCAAAAGACTTGTTTTATGTTGTGTGTGCGTGAATTAGACTGAACATTTGACAAGTTCTGTTGTACGCAGCAAGTAATGCTGGCATGTAGCAAAATTTTAATATTTGTTTGGTTGCCCATACGCCTAATTGAACAGAGACAGGTGGGAGCTGTACAGTCTAGGGAATGACATCACGGATGTGGGTTACAAAACTACGCGGAAGTACGCTATGCGGCAAAACGTTACCGGACGCCAATTACTGTCATTCCAGCAACGCCACCATGTAACATGTAGCATGGGAGACTTTTTGCTGTTCGTAGTGTTCAGTTATTAGAAAAGTTTTTCCAGTGAGCTCTGATGCTATGAAGGTGGAGGTTGTTAGTGGTCTTTCTCAAACATCGTGAATACACGGAGTTAATGCTCGTAACTGTTGCTTAAATAATTTATCACTGGCATCCAGCTTTGAACTGGGTTTCACCAGCTGTTACAGCCGACGTGAAAAAATTGATAGTCAGACATCTCGTAACTTATTTCATAGTTTTATACAAGAAGTTCACCGAGTGTGTTTTGTACTAGAGAAAGTTGTTTAATTTAGTAACTGGACATGTTGTCAATTCGCAATCTTACGTTTTCTGATACTTTATTTACGATTTTTACGTTAAAATTTTGAGTCACTGTTATTACCCACTACTCTATTGCACTGCTCGGTTTTTACCGTTATTAGCTACAAGTGTTAGTAAAGAGCTCATGCTGTGGGACGTATCACGTTGAATTTTTTTCTGGAGCTTCTTTATGATGTTAAATCATAATTTCTGCTAAAATCTAATTCAGTTACTATTTTATTCTTCGTTTTCTCAATATAAGTATTTCATAAGGCTTATACTCGAGGCACAAGAAAATTGCCTGGCAGGATAGGCTGACAAATGGCAGATGTCTATGCAAAGGACATGCTCATTTCTGCCAGTTACAATTTACCGCATTAATAAGTATTCACTACATTCTGATAGGCGTTATACAGAATCATATTTCACTACTCTCACGACGATTTCGGCAGTTAGTTTTAAGAAGACACCGTTTTTATTTACCATTATTGTTATACTACGGCGTTTTCTTTTAATGAATCGTACAAAATTGCTGGTCGCTTCCGAGAGATCTAATTGCCTCCTTTTTAGCATATTTTCATTGCACACATATTAAGATGGCTGCCCAGAAACTAATGCACCGCATTTTTTTCTCAGTCGAAAACAATGCTATGAATGCGAAACGTTACGTATGTATTATTTGAAGTTTCCAGAGTGAGCGCGCCAATTTTCCGTCAGTTCCGCCAGATAGCGCAGCTGCAGGACAGTTTCAAAATGGCGTCTGTATGTGGTGTACGTTACAATCAAAGTGCCGTCATTGAATTTTATACTGCAGAGAAATAAAGCTGTGGGGGATATTCACAAACGCTTGTGCAAAGTCTGTGGAGCATCTGCTGTCGACAGAAGTACAGTTAGTCGCTGGGCACGGAGAGTGAAGTCATCAAAAGGCGGTTCGGCGGAGCTCCACGATTTGCAGCAGTAGGGGAGACCATCCACGCTTGTCACACCTGACAGCTCCCTTGGAATTCCACTTGTTTGAGCCATTAAAGGATGCCATTCATGGAAGACATTTTGAGGAAGATGAGGAGGTGATTGACACAGTGAAGCACTGGCTCCGCCACCAACGATTGGTACCGACAGGGCATACACGCCCTTGTTTCGCCCTGGAGTAAGGCCATAGAACGGGATGGAGATTGCGTGGAAAAAGAATTGTTGAAGGAAAAAAATGCGTTGCATTTCTTTCTGGGCAACTCTAGTAAAACAGAAAATTCGGCGAATACCGAAATTTATCCTCAGAACGATTAAATCAAATATGGCGTCGGCTAGGTCCAATAATTAGATACAGCAGAGGTAATCAACAGCTGTTGATAGCTGATATCGAAAAAATGCTTTAACTCCGACAACTGAAATATAAAAAAAAGCTTAGACTTTAAACTATCTCTAATACGTTCCGCATTGACAGTAGACGCGCCGCAGTAATGAAGTTGCTGTGCAGGATCGTAAAATTTAATCACGTTTAGGACACTTACCCAGCTAGGTTCATTTCTGTTGTAGCGCGTAAATTAAATGCCTCAAGCAGTGAAATAAAGTACATCACGGCGCTTGGGGGGAGGGGGGGTAGCTGCTTAACTGTTTGCGACTTAACAAGTCCAGCGAATAGTGGCTCATTCCAAGAGGGCGTTAACTTTAGGAGGCTTGTACTAGATCGAGGAGTTAATAATTATCTGAGGAACTTAATCAAAGAAACGAACTTCGAGAGATTTACTAAAGTAGACAAAAACTGTGACGTTTTCCGGACCTATCACCCGCTGACTGTGCCGAGGACATTACAAAGACCCACCTTGCAGTCTTAGAGATTGCTTGTGCAGTGGTCAGGTTTCGGAATTGCTATGACAAGGGAACCACCGCAGCTCTGACTGCTAAAAAAATGGTTCAAATAGCTTTGAGCACTATGGGACTTAACTTCTGAGGTCATCAGTCCCCTAGAACTTAGGACTACTTAAACCTAACTAACCTAAGGACATCACACACATCCAATGCCCGAGGCAGGATTCGAACCTGCGACCGTACCGGTCGCGAGGTTCCACACTGAAGCGCCATTCCGGCCGGCTCTGACTGCTAAAACCGAATATAATACGGAGAGGCGTCTGATGTACCAGCGTTCAGCATTAGCTAACCTACAGCTTACACAAGTAACAATACACACTAGTGACCAAAAGGAGTATAATAATCCTGCTTAATATTGTGTCGGTCCACCACGGCAATGCAGCCGGCCGTTGTGGCCGAGCGGTTCTAGGCGCTTCAGTTCGGAGCTGCTGCTACGGTCGCAGGTTCGAATCCTGCCTGGGGCATGGATGTGTGTGATGTCCTTAGGTTAGTTAGGTTTAAGTAGTTCTAGAGGACTGATGACCTCAGATGTGAAGTTCCATAGTACTCGGAGCCATTTGAACCACTTTGCAACGCAATATAAAAGCAATTCTCTGCGGTATGGATTCGTCAAGTCCTTGGTAGGTTTTTGGAGGAATGTGGTGCCAGATGTCTAGGCACAGGTTGCGCAACTCCCGTAAATTACAGACGGTTGTTTGTGGGCGCGGAGATAGCCCCTCTACCGCGATCTGGTTAAGCAGATTTGGTTGCTAAGACATTGACATAGGCCACTATCGCACTCGTCAAATCAATGTGGTATAATTCTGGCCTCGTGACACGGGCAGTTATCCTGCTGAAAGACGCCACTGCCGTCAGGTAAGAGATCAGGCATGGAAGGATGCAGGCGGTCTGCAATAACGTTCACATAGTGCGCAACTGTCATGTTGCCTTCATACTTCCACAGGACCCATGGAAGTCCAAAGGAATGTCCGATATAGCACAATGCTGGCCCCATCGGTATGTTTCCCTGGCCCAGAGCATGTTTCGTGTCGTCGTTTGCCTGGATGACGGCGTTCTGGGACAAGTCCGTTGATCAGGTGTAGTGAGAAACGTGATTCATCCGTCCATGCAACATGTTTGCATTGATTCACGGTCGAATGACATCGTGCCTTCTGCAGCCATAATTGCCGATGTTCTTGGGTGAACATGGGGATACGCGGAGGTCGTCTGCTGCAGAGCCCAATGCTCGACAACAAGGTGTGGGCCAAAACACCTGCGCCTCCACCAGCAGCGTAGTCTATCGTTAGATCTGCCTCGGATCGCCACCTATCCTACTTTATAGAGCAGACAAGCTTCTGTGCTCCACTTTCAGTGGTGACGTATGACTGTCCATTAACTTTTTGCCTTCTCATGGTTTCATCTTTCGGGCACTTTCTGTAGATGCTCGCTGTGGCATCATACACTCATGCTCATAAATTTAGGATAATGCTGATACATGGTGAAACAACTCTCTGGGGGGCGGTTTGCGGGTTTAAATCACCTCGGGGTATGACCATGCGGTGCATTTGACCTACGGTCGTCTCACGGTGGCACTGGCAGTAGTCCACATAGGCAGAGGGTATTGGCGCATCTCAGAGTACGGTGCAGCGAGTAACTGTGCAGACATTTTCAGACGTGCTAATGGTAACTTGAGTTGAAAATGGCTCAGACAACACATATTGATGACGTTATTAGGGGTAGAGTACTAGGGCAACTGGAGGCTGGTCAAACACAGCAGGCCGTAGCACGGGCAATCCGTGTGTCACAAAGTGTGATCTCAAGATTATGGCAACGATTGCAGCAGACAGGAAACGTGTCCAGGCGCTACAGCACGGGACGTCCACAGTGTACAACATCACAACAAGACCGATATCTCACCAACAGTGCCCGCAGACGGTCACGGAGTAAAGCAGGTAGCTTTGTTCGGAACCTTACTGCAGCCACTGGAAAAGTTGTCTCCAGACACACAGTCTACAGACGACTGAACAGACATGGTTTATTCGCCCGGAGACCAGCAAGGTGCATTCAACTGACCCCTGGTCACAGGAGAGCCTGCAAAGCCTGGTTTCAAGAACACAGTATATGGTCATTGGAAGAGTGGTCCCACGTTATGTTCACAGACGAGTCCAGGTTCAGTCTGAATAGTGATTCTCGCCGGGATTTCATTTGGCGTGACCCAGGAACCAGATACCAATCCCTTAATGTCCTTGAAAGGGACCTGTATGGAGGTCGTGGTTTGATGGTGTGGTGTGGGATTATGATTGGTGCACATACATTCCTGAATGTCTTTGTCAGAGGAACTGTAACAGGTCAGGTGTATTGGGACGTCATTTTCAAATGGTTCAAATGGTTCTGAGCACTACGGGACTTAACTGCTGAGGTCATCAGTCCCCTAGAACTTAGAGCTAGTTAAACCTAACTAACCTAAGGACATCACACACATCCATGCCCGAGGCAGGATTCGAACCTGCGACCGTAGCGGTCGCGCGGCTCCAGACTGAAGCGCCTAGAACCGCTCGGTCACTCCGGCCAGCTGGACGTCATTTTGCACCAGTTTGTCCGCCTTTTGAGGGGTGCAGTGGATCCCACCTTCCTTCTGATGGATGATAACGCACGGCCCCACCGAGCTGCCATCGTGGAGGAGTACCTTTAAATAGAAGATATCAGGCGAATGGAGTGGCGTGCCTGTTCTCCAGACCTAAACCCCATCGAGCACGTCTGGGAAGTTCTCGGTCGACGTATCGCTGCACGTCTTCAAACCCCTACGACACTTCAGCAGCTGCGACAGGCACTGGTGCAAGAATGAATGGGAGGCTATACCCCAGCAGCTGCTCGACCACCTGATCAAGAGTATGCCAACCCGTTGTACGGCCTGTGTACGTGTGCGTAGTGATCATATCCCATATTGATGTCGGGGTACATGCGCAGGAAACAGTGGCGTTTTGTAGCACATGTGTTTCGGAACGGTTTTCCCAACTTATCACCAATACCGTGGACTTACAGATCAGTGTCGTGTGTGTTCCGTATGTGCCTATGCTATTACCGCCAATTTGTGTAGTGCCACATTTCCCACGGTCGCCGTCAGCAGTCACTCAGAGTCCGGCGGATCCAATGATGGGCGCTTGCTGAGTCACGCCTTCAGTGACTCCACCTACGAGCGCCCTCTGCCGCCGCGATATCGGATGGTCGGCAGCAGCTACACGGCCAGTCCCAGTCTCAGTTTTCACTCTTAGACAGCCTTCGACAGTCCACTCGTACATTAGTATTGGGATCCTCGAACTGCACGATGCTCTTCAATTGTTTATTGTTAACTACTGGACTTTAGTGCTGTTCGTTCTTTTGCAAAGTTTCTTCGCAAAACCTGGAGAAAGCTACCATTTGAGTAAAACTTCTGTATTTCTGTATTCGCTATTCATTTCTGCTCCTGTCCATCTTCCCTACGACGATAGCTGCTGCACCATTCTGTAGCCCATCTCTCCTTACAAGTGTGTACGAAGTAGTACAGAACGCTCACGACAGCAGTACATGACGAGCGGACCAGCTTCTCCGTTTCCGAGATGCTTATTTCTAGACGTCCACCTACAACAGTCCGACTTTCGTCAGAGTCGCTTACGTTAGCGGATTTCCCCATTTCCACCCTATATCGTTGCTGGAATGATTCCCCACTCGTCTACGCTTGTTACTCAAAGCATCACGTGCTCGCAAGAGCACCGAGCGATATTCAATCTCCTGATAGGCAGTAGCCATAATTTTTTGGCTCCTCGGTATTAGATAACATATGAGAGTCCTGTTCCCCAAAAACAGAAGTTGTGTTGTCATAGTCCATAGATGTTGACAGATGTGAAAATTACTGAAATATCAGTTTAACAAGCCAAGGCTGCAAAATACTAACACGAATTCTTTACAGACGAATGGAAAAACTGGTAGAAGCCAACCTCGGGGAAGATCAGTTTGGATTCCGTAGAAATGTTGGAACATGTGAGGCAATACTGACTCTACGACTTATGTTAGAAAATAGATTAAGGAAAGGCAAACCTACGTTTCTAGCATTTGCAGACTTAGAGGAAGCTTTCGACAATGTTGACTGGGATAATCTCTTTCAAATTCTGAAGGTGGCAGGGGTAAAATACAAGGAGAGAAAGGCTGTTTACAAATTGGACAGAAACCAGATGGCAGTTATAAGAGTCGAGGGGCATGAAAGGGAAGGAGTGGTTGGGAAGTTAGTGAGACAGGGTTGTAGCCTATACTCGATATGATTCAATCTGTAGATTGAGCAAGCAGTAAAGGAAACAAAAGAAAAATTCGGAGTAGGAATTAAAATCCATGGAGAAGACATTAAAACGTTGAGGTTCGCCGATGACATTGTAATTCTGTCAGAGACAGCAAAGGAACTAGAAGAGCAGCTGAACGGAATGGACCGTGTCTTGAAAGGATGATATAAGATGAATATCAACAAAAGCAAAACGAGGATAATGGAATGTAGTCGAATTAAATTGGGTGATGCTGAGAATATTAGATTAGGAAATGAGACGCTTAAAGTAGTAAAGGAGTTTTGCTATTTGGGGAGCAACATAACTGGTGTTGGTCGAAGCAGAGAGGATATAAAAATGTAGACTGGCAAAGACAAAGAAAGCTTTTCTGAAAGTATTTGTATGGATTGTAGCCGTGCATGGAAGTGAAACATGGACGATAGACAAGAAGAGAATAGAAGCTTTCGAAATGTGGTACTATAGAAGAATGCTGAAGATCAGATGGGTAGATCACATAACTAATGAGGAGGTATTGAATAGAATTGGGCAGAAGAGAAATTTGTGGCACAGCTTGACTAGAAGAAGGGATCGGTCGGTAGCATGTATTCTAAGGCATCAAGGGATCACAAATTTAGCATTGGAGGGCAGCGTGGAGGGTAAAAATCGTAGAGGGAGACCAAGAGATGAATACACTAAATATATTCAGAAGGATGTAGGTTGCAGTAGTACTGGGAGATGAAGAGGCTTGCACAGGATAGAGCAGCATGGAGAGCTGCATCAAACCAGTCTCTGGACTGAAGACCACAACAACAGTCCATCATCGAAATGTAGTTATGTAGTTTTACTGAAGTAAATAAAGTGTACATTGGGCTGGATTAGTATGCACACTTGTAAAGGCAATATGTGGACCTGCTAAATCATTTTCGGAGCAGCTGCATTGCAGTAGTGGTCGAAGGACATAGTGATCGCATTATCCAGATCTTTGTCTCAAGCGGCCAGTCGTTACTCTGCTGTGGGTACCATCGGTTGAATGACACCTGATTGGGAATCTGAGGTAACCTTGGCACAACACTGGTCCGAGATCCAAGATGGACTAGTCCGTCTCCGACCTCGGACCACGTACAGCGTAGGAATGAACCTACTACACTTGATTCAGTATGACGGTTCTCACTGCCGCCCAGTCGCATAAGCTGCTTCTCTTCGTAGGCCAGACCCTTTAACAGAGTGGTTTCTAACTTCTTCCGAGTAGCACAGCAGCGTCGATAGATTTAATTAACTCTTCGTATCCACGTAGCTGTTAACTTAAAAAAATACTATTAGCTAGTGAAACGGTAAGCAACTAGGTTGGTGAGTGGTAAGGTGCTGGATCAAATAAACTGATACAGTTTCAAATTTTAATTTTAACGTCAAGGTGAAACATAAAAAATAACAAACAAGTTCTACCTCTGTTAACCTCTGAGTCCCAGCACTACAAAAAAATTAAATTTTTTTGCAAAATTAACGTTTAACAAGAAATTGGCAATCATTTTAAAGTTATGGTTCCATTTCGGAACCACTGGAACATACAGTTCTCAGCCACCCATATTTTTATGAGATATGTTTGAAAGCAATTTCTCATTCTTTCTAGACACAATCAGAAACCTCAAAACTTCCATGAACTCAGAATACTTAAAACATATTATAGTCTTGTAGCAGCAGCAGTGCAAACTCAGATTTCAGTTTCAGTAACTTTGGATATACGTACTTACTTCCACTGTCAGTTATACCCTCAGTACGATGACTATAAAAATTAAAAATAGAAACACGTCACAATCGCCACGTCGATTGTTGCTTTGAACGCTCTTGAGTGGCTGCTATAATGCAATACATTCGTAGGAGTACCTCTGTGTACCACTAGATGTCTCTGTCTTGCAATAGCAAGGGTGGTTTCTTGCGAAAGGCACTGGTACCTCAAAACAAAAATTATAAAATGGTCGTTTCAGACAGAGACCACTGGTGCTTAATAGGATACTGTTCCTGGTGGACAGTTTAGGAATGCAATTTACACTCTGTTAACTTTTACTCTCTGGTGAACACTCAGAATAATGACGGTCCAAGCAATAAATATGAGAAATATTTGCAACCATGAGTCGCCTTACAAGACAGCAGAATGACGAAACACAGTAATTAAGTCAGCGTCTTCATGTTGACCAATGCGTTTAAATAAAATTTAAAACAGTTATAACCAGTAGCTCGCCTAAGTCGGCAACCATGATAAGCAAAATTTTAAAAAATAGCATTTGGCAACCAGCGACGACGGCAGTCGGAAAAGTTACCAAACGAAGAACATCGGAATTTAACTATACGTCTCAGGTGTCGGACTAGGTTCCAAATGAATTCGCAAAACGTAGAAAGCAGTTCTTTGCTAGAAGCCATTAGGAAACAACTGGGCTAACGTCATGCATTTAAATTCCTTAACATGTCAAGGCCCATAAACAGTAAGAGGTTGTCTGAAACACACTAAAAAATCTTTAATCTTTTGACAGTAATTTGACAAGCACACAGAATTAAACTGAATTTAAAATACAAAAAGCAGTTTAAATATTTAGGCTTCAGAAAGTAAAACAAAAAGTAAATAATACACCAAATAGCAGTCACCAAACGGACACCAGCGTGAGATGGCACAAGAATCAAAATATAAGTGCCAATTAACACGGAACTGGCACATAATAAGTCGAAAGCCAAGTAATAATAAACGTGAGCAGTCCTGTCAGTGCAACCAGCGACACGTAGTTTTACATACAATCTCAACGCAAATAAAATACACTGAAAGGCCAAAGAATTTGATACACCTGCCTAGTATCGTGTAGCGCCCCTGGGAGCATGCAGAAGTGCCGCAACACGACGTGGCATGGACTCGACTAATTTCTGAAGTAGTACTGGAGGGAGCTGGCACCATGAATCCTGCAGGGCTGTCCATAAATCCGTAAGAGTAAGAGGGGGTGGAGATCTCTTCTGAACAGAACATTGCAACGCATCCCTGGTATGCTGAATAATATTCATGTCTGGGGAGGTTGGTGGCCAGCGGAAATGTTTAAACTCAGAAGACTGTTCCTGGAGCCACTCTGTAGCAATCCTGGACGTGTGGGGTGTCATATTGTCCTACTAGAATTACCCAAAAAAATGGTTCAAATGGCTCTGAGCACTATGGGACTTAACATCTTAGGTCATCAGCCCCCTAGAACTTAGAACTACTAAAACCTAACTAACCTAAGGACATCACAAACATCCATGCCCGAGGCAGGATTCGAACCTGCGACCGTAGCGGTCGCGCGGCTCCAGACTGCAGCGCCTAGAACCGCTCGGGCACTCCGTCCGGCTAGAGTTGCCCAAGTCCGTCGGAAAGCATAATGAATAGCAATGGATGCAGGTGATCAGACAGGATGCTTACGTACGTGTCACCTGTCATAGTCGTTTCTAGACGTATGAGGGGTCCCATATCACTCCAACTGCACACGCCTCACGCCATTATAGGGCCTTCTGCAACTTGAACAGCACCCTGCTGATATGCATGGTCCATGGATTCATGACATTGTCTCAAAACCCTCACACGTCCATCCGGTCGATACAATTTGAAACGAGAGTTGTCCTACCCGGCAACATGTTACCAGTCATCAACAGTCCAATGTCGGTGTTTACAGGCCCAAGCGAGGCGTAAAGCTTTGTGTCGTGCAGTCATCAAGGTCACGAGAGTGGGCCTACGTCTCCGGAAGCCCATATCAATGATGTTTCGTTGAATGGTTCGCACGCTGACACTTGTTGATGGACCAGCATTGAAATCCGCAGCAATTTGCGGAAGGTTTGCACTTCTGTTAAGCTGAACGATTCTCTTCAGTCGTCGTTGGTCCCGTTCTTGCATAATCTTTTTTCAGCCGGAGCGATGTCGTAGTTCCGATGTTTTGCCGGATTCCTGATATTCACGGTACACTCGTGAAATGTACGGGAAAATCTCCACTTCATCTGTACCTCGGAGATGCTGTGTCTCATCGCTTGTGCGCCGACTGTAACACCAAGTTCAAACTCACTTGATTGTTTATTACCTGCCATTGTAGCAGTAGTAAGCGATGTAACAACGGCGCCAGTCACCTGTTGTCTTATAGAGGCGTCGCCGACCGCAGCGCCGTATTCTGCCTGTTTACAAACCTCTGTATTTGAATGTGCATGTCTATACCAGTTTCTTTGGCGCTTCGGTGTAGATTATATACGGCAATGACCATTCTCCATCCTGTTGTTGATGTGGTCTTCAGTCCTGAGACTGGTTTGATGCAGCTCTCCATGCTACCCTATCCTGTGCAAGCTTCTTCATCTCCCAGTACCTACTGCAGCCTACATCCTTCTGAATCTGCTTAGTGTATTCATCTCTTGGTCTCCCTCTACGATTTTTACCCTCCACGCTGCCCTCCAACGCTAAATTGGTGATCCCTCGATGTCTCAGAACATGTCCTACCAACCGATCCCTTATTTTTGTCAAGTTGTGCCACGTACTCCTCTTCTCCCCAATTCTATACAATACTTCATCATTAGTTATGTGATCTACCCATCTAATCTTCAGCATTGTTCTGTAGCACCACATTTCGAAAGCTTCTATTCTCTTCTTGTCCAAACTATTTATCGTCCATGTTTCTCTTCCATACATGGCTACACTCCATACAAATACTTTCAGAAAGGACTTCCTGACACTTAAATCTATACTCGATGTTAACAAATTTCTCTTCTTCAGAAACGCTTTCCTCGCCATTGCCAGTCTATATTTTATATCTTCTCTACTTCGACCATCATCACTTATTTTGCTCCCCCAGCCGGCCGAAGTGGCCGTGCGATTAAAGGCGCTGCAGTCTGGAACCGCAAGACCGCTACGGTCGCAGGTTCGAATCCTGCCTCGGGCATGGATGTTTGTGACGTCCTTAGGTTAGTTAGGTTTAACTAGTTCTAAGTTCTAGGGGACTAATAACCTCAGCAGTTGAGTCCCATAGTGCTCAGAGCCATTTGAACCAATTTTTGCTCCCCAAATAGCAAAAGTCCTTTACTACTTTAAGTGTCTCATTTCCTAATCTAGTTCCCTCAGCATCACCCGACTTAATTCGACCACATGCCATTATCCTCATTTTGCTTTTGTTGATGTTCATCTTATACCCTCCTTTCAAGACACTGTCCATTCCGTTCAACTGCTCTTCCAAGTCCTTTGCTGCCTCAGATAGAATTACAATGTCATCGGCGAACTTCAAAGTTTTTATTTCTTCTCCATGGATTTTAATACCTACTCCGAATTTTTCTTTTGTTTCCTTTACTGCTTGCTCAATATACAGATTGAATAACATCGGGGAGAGGCTACAACCCTGTCTCACTCCCTTCCCAACCACTACTTCCCCTTCATGCCCCTCGACTCATAACTGCCATCTGGTTTCTGTACAAATTGCAAATAGCCTTTCGCTCCCTGTATTTTACCCCTGCCACCTTCAGAATTTGAAAGGGAGTATTCCAGTCAACATTGTCAAAAGCTTTCTCTAAGTCTACAAATGCTAGAAACGTAGGTTTGCCTTTCCTTAATCTTTCTTCTAAGATAAGTCGTAAGGTCAGTATTGCCTCACGTGTTCCAACATTTCTACGGAATCCAAACTGATCTTCCCCGAGGTCAGCTTCTACCAGTTTTTCGATTCGTCTGTAAATAATTCGCGGTAGTATTTTGCAGCTGAGAGTTATTAAACTGAATTTTCGGTAATTTTCACATCTGTCAACACCTGCTTTCTTTGGGATTGCAATTATTATATTCTTCTTGAAGTCTGAGGGTATTTCGCCTGTCTCATACATTTTGCTCACCAGATGGTAGAGTTTTGTCAGGACTGGCTCTCTCAAGGCCGTCAGTAGTTCTAATGGAATGTTGTCTACTCCCGGGGCCTTGTTTCGACTTAGGTCTTTCAGTGCGCTGTCAAACTCTTCACGCAGTATCGTATCTCCAAAAATGGTTCAAATGGCTCTGAGCACTATGGGACTTAACAGCTGTGGTCATCAGTCCCCTAGAACTTAGAACTACTTAAACCTAACTAACCTAAGGACATCACGCACATCCATGCCCGAGGCAGGATTCGAAACTGCGACCGTAGCAGGCATCGTATCTCCCATTTCATCTTCGTCTACATCCTCTTCCATTTCCATAACATTGTCCTCAAGTACATCGCCCTTGTATCGACCCTCTATATACTCCTTCCACCTTTCTGCTTTCCCTTCTTTGCTTAGAACTGGGTTTCTATCTGAGCTCTTGATATTCATACAAGTGGTTCTCTTTTCTCCAAAGGCCTCTTTAATTTTCCTGTAGGCAGTATCTATCTCACCCCTACTGAGATAAGCCTCTACATCCTTACATTTGTCCTCTAGCCATCCCTGCTTAGCCATTTTGCACTTCCTGTCGATCTCATTTTTGAGACGTTTGTATTCCTTTTTGCCTGATTTATTTACTGCATTTTTATATTTTCTCCTTTCATCCATAAACTTCAATATTTCTTCTGTTACCCAAGGAGTTCTACTAGCCCTCGCCTTTTTACCAATTTTCTCCATCCTACTCAATGTATACTGACAAGGCAACCCTTTATCAAATGTAAGGCAAAACTTTATAAAAATGTGATATTAAGTAATACAGTTGCTTATTACAAGAACAGAGCGTAAATAATGCAAACACACGGATTGGAAACACAGAATTACAGAACAATGTGTCTCGTTAACCAGGACGGTGGAACCTTGCGGTAGAACATAAAGATTTTCCAAAATTTCGCTCCCCATCGCCTGACGGCTGTAAAGCAGATGCTAATGGCAGTTTCGATGTTGTTGCTGTATGAAGTTAATATTACCACAAGCAGCCTGTACACCAGACGAGGCAGCGTATTCATGGAGTCGGTCTCAATCCGTGACTCGCCGCTGCCCAAGCAGGAAGCAAACAGGCACTTCAATAGCGTGTCCGCCATATTAACGGTCAACACGTCCGCCTCGGTAACGCATCCGCTCAAGCCAGTCTCTCGCCTGTTACACAGAACCGTCAGCAAAATTTCGTCCACAAGTTGCAGTAGTGTAGTGGATACCCAACCAACAACGTCCTTGTCTACGCTCATGTGCGAACCTTTATCCTCAAGAAGCGCCACGACACTATTCTCTAACGGAACGCCCAAGCCATAGTTACCAGGCAAAGGGCCAAACATGTTGCGCTAGAGTGGCAGGCATCCATAAAGAGTCTCGCATGGCTCGGATAGTTTCGAAATAGTTCTAATTCTCGAGTGCAGAGTGCATAACTTGTCCTCATAAGTATATAACAATAAGTACGTCCTACACGCTCAGTTGCCAGCCTCTGTGGCTGAGCGGTTCTAGGCACTTCATTCTGAAACCGTGCGACCGCTACGGTCGCAGGTTCGAATCCTGCCTAAGATATGGATGTGCGTGATGTCCTTAGGTTAGTTAGGTTTACGTAGGTTCTAAGTATAGGGGACTGATGACCTCCGATGTTAAGTCCCATAGTGCTCAGAGCCATTTGAACCATTTGAACACTCTCAGTTACTCCTGGCGTGGTCGTCAATGGACATGGTCTCGAAATATCTACATCTACATCTACATTTATACTCCGCAAGCCACCCAAAGGTGTGTGGCGGAGCGCACTTTAAGTGCCACTGTCGTTACCTCCCTTTCGTGTTCCAGTCGCGTATGGTTCGCGGGAAGAACGACTGCCGGAAAGCCTCCGTGCGGCTTCGAATCTCTCCTAATTTTACATTCGTGATCTCCTCGGGAGGTATAAGTAGGGGGAAGCAAATATTCGATATCTCAACCAGAAACGCACCCTCTCGAAACCTGGACAGCAAGCTACACCGCGATGCAGAGTGCCTCTCTGGCAGTGTCTACCACTTGAGTTTGCTAAACATCTCCGTAGCGCTATCACGTTTACCAAATAACCCTGTGACGAAACGCGCCGCTCTTCTTTGGATCTTCTCTGTCTCCTCTGTCAACCCGACCTGGTACGAATCCCACACTGATGAGCAATACTCAAGTATAGGTCGAACGAGTGTTTTGTAAGCCACCTCCTTAGCCTCCACAAACCTCTTATAAGCAACAGGTCGATTTTTCTAGGCTAGTGCACATAGTGGTGTTACTTACACCGCGACTCCACTGCAAGCAGGCCAGTTAATAACTGAAAGAGGTGTCTACTCCTAGTTACTCAAACCTCTGGTCGGAAGCCAAAATATACGTGGACTAGCCTGCTGAAAATCGATACCTTTTCTTTTCTATACACTGCAAGACACAATCTTGCCAACGGCTCCTCTTTGTGTAGAGTACAGTGATGTAATGCTAGCCTGTGTATACCTATTACGACTTCCTGTTCCGGAATTTACCTTCGGCACAGAAAACCATCCTTCAGAAACCTATTGAGGTCTACGCACAAGGATAATGCTAACTAGAGATGGCCCCTTCCAGTAATAACTGTGCACTCGAACCAGTGGTCGTAATCCTTTAGCAAAATATTAAACCCATCCAAAATAATGAATCAAAGATTTTACACTACTGAAATCAAACATTAGCTACCACGTAACGAATGTCTTTATTATCCCAAAGGAGAACACAAACAATTAATCAAAAATACTGCGAGCGAGAATAAACTCTGCACATAACAACCTTCACAAAATACCGTTGGCAACGGTGAAATAGAAATGCAAATGAATCCCCTTACTTCCCGTGGATAGTAATTTTGGATAATGCAATCTTAATTTAACTAGAATTCACCATATTTCTGAAGCGACAGAATGCACTAGCAGAAATTGTATGCTCAACTCAGAACCGGTGGAAATAAGCTCTCCACAGAGAGTGAACCAACACTCGACTTTCCCTAATTGCAGAGTTGCAAATATTCTTACCAAAAGACACAGCCGTCTGCAAGAAACGGTGCTGCGGCAAGCACCTGCTATTTATCTGTCTCCAGTGGCGACGGCTATCCTCACTCGCCGCGCCCAGATGCAAACTAACAAAGAGAGGTCCTACGCCCTTCTGAATCCAACACTCCCACTCGGTGCTTCGAGCTGTTCTTCTAACGAACTCCCATGCTCTGTGCATCGTGCCCTTCTGCCCTTCTGACAATCGAACTTTTCTAATCGACGCTCCACGCCCTTCTGACTATCTGCCGCCGCAAAACGCTCTTCACCGAGCGAGATGGCGCAGTACTTAACACGCTGGACTCGCATTTGAGAGGGCGACGATTCAAACCTGCACCCAGCCATCCAGATTTAGGTTTTCCGCGCTGTCCCAAAATCGCTTAAGGCAAATGCCAGGATGGTTCCTACGGAAGGGCATGGCCGCTTTCCTCCTCTACCCTTCCCTAATCCGAGCTTGTGCTCAGTCTCTAATGACCTCGATATCGACGGTATGTGAAACACCAATCTTCTCGTCCTCCTGCTACCTCCTCGGCTGGCTATCTCCATCAGGACCACGCCAAGAAAGATCTTCAGCATATCAGAGTGACTGCGTGCTTTTTCAGCGCCAATAGGATACCTTCCACCAACACATACAATGCCCCTATCATCTACACAACAGAAAGTCAGTCAATTGGAGCTTTGTCTCTGAGATGGTTCAAATGGCTCTAAGCATATGGGACTAAACATCTGAGGTCATCAGTCCCGAAGACTTAGAAATACTTAAACCTAACTAACCTAAGGACATCACACACATCCATGCCCGAGGCAGAATTCGAACCTGCGGCCGTAGCAGCAGCGCGGTTCTACAACTACTTCTGACGTCATCAGCCGCACAGCCAATCGTAGTGAGTTTTGACGTTTCCAGTGGGAACCACATCTCGGTGGGATGTAACAGAAATTTGGCGCTGCTCTGTCATGGGAGACAAGAGCCATTGTTATGCCTGCGACGTCATGGTCTCCGGTAGCATCACCCACATCATTTTCTCCCCGATAAACGCCATGCACTGGCTCGCAGAAAATACGCTGCACCAAAGCGTACTTTCACAGCTTCGCCGCCCCTGAAGAATGGGGCGCACGTCTAGCATGCATCAGACTATGCTATTTTACAGTCTTACCTCTAGCACGGAAAATTCCCAGAAAATCCGCCTGTTCCCACTGCCTTTGTGGCGGGCCGCTGACCATTAGTGGACTTACAGCCAGGCCTCGACTCAGAGTGGACAGGAATTATTCCCGGACAGAAATTATCTCATGGAAATATGTTGCTTAATACATACAAACGACAGTCAGCCTCTTACTAAATTGCACCGTTGTTATCCTTCGATGAGTACATATTGAGTGATTAACAACTGCACGGGAAAAAATAGCGAAAAGTGAAGTGGAGGCTATCTGAAAGGCTGAGTTTCATCTGCATATATATCCCAGAAGACAATAACATTCTCAGAAGTAAAACAAAATGAAGTTACGTCACGTAGCTGAACGCTGTGTGTTGCAGTGCTCTGAAGCGTGTGCGCCACCTCGGTGTGTATTCATGAGTTCCTGCAGCACAGGAGAGTTACTAGATACGTGTATACGACGTCATCAGTAATGTGTTAGGATTGTCCTCAGATGTGTGTACTGGCCTTGCTTTTAAAGTTGGACTGACGTATTTCCTCATGCTCTTTTGCGAAAAGTCGGCTTTGTTGGGTTACTGTAACTTGCACACTCTTTCTTCTGCGTAAATTTACCTTGAATTCGTATCTTCAATTAGTTTCCTTACCTAATCTTTGTAAATGTATGTGCAGAAAGGCATACAAGCAACTGGCGTTACACTCACAGATAGCAAGACAGGGGACAGCAAACAGATATGACATTCCAGCGGCCATGGACAGTGGAGAGTGAGGCGGGCAGATTCAGTGAATGGGACGCTGCAGGCAAACAGCCGGGACGAATGGATGAGTCACATTAATGTGGCTCTGAGCACTATGGGACTTAACATCTATGGTCATCAGTCCCCTAGAACTCAGAACTACTTAAACCTAACTAACCTAAGGACAGCACACAACACCCAGCCATCACGAGGCAGAGAAAATCCCTGACCCCGCCGGGAATCGAACCCGGGAACCCGGGCGTGGGAAGCGAGAACGCTACCGCACGACCACGAGATGCGGGCTCCCATTAATGTGATCACTGCCTATGGACGACATCAGAGTGCAATAGCCACTCACGGGTGACATGTGGCAGCACTAGCAGTGGTGGATATATGTGGTGTGCGTACTGTAAGACCTTCGGTAAACACACCATCAGATTATTTGACTTGTCGCTCTAACGAAGTAGGCGAGTGTCAGCAACATGTCTCGTGGTCTTATCGTGGCGTGTTTATCTCCTGCCGTTAGACGATAGAAATTCCACTTGCACGCTTAGAGTAGCAGATTAACGGTGACCAACTTTAAATAGAACTTGATTAATTTTCACACACATTTATTAAAATAATAAAAAACATAGACATTACGTAACTTGATTCTAGATGCTGTTTACAACTGACAATCTGAAGTTCCTTTGGTCTTGGTACGTTAATCTTACTCTCACGTATCTCTGACACTTGACAAAGTGTGTATTTATTTATCTTCATGGCTATGTACAGGAATATGGTAATCTTCTTAGGTGCAGACTGAAACTTGACTATAGACTGGTGCAGACAAATGCAGACTGACTAATCGGAGGTCTGTACACTCGTTATAATACCTTGCGCGTTCATGTATCACTGCGGGAGTGTGATCCGCGAGGAGAAAAGGTTCTACGTTAGCAGCAATCTCATTGGCTGCGTTACATATTAATACGTGGATCGGCGGAAGCAGAATTTGGTCGTCTCTAAGGCAGCGCCATCTCATAGTGCGGAGACGGACGAGCGTTGCTCCTGCACTGTTGTGCTTAGCGGGGCGTGCTCTAGTGGGAAAGTTGTGTACGCGTTGACTACACGGAACTATGTACACAACAGTATATAAAGCAAGTCGGGGGTACCCGGAGGAATGGGTGGGGATGGGGGGGGGGATGACACTAAAAAAGCATTGCGACCGTTATCGTAATGCGGAAATGGAGCGATTTATCTGACGTCCAAAAAGGCATGAGCATTTCATTTAAGCAAAAAGTTGAAGCATTTCCAAAATGATTAAGTATGTAAAATGTTTGCTTGCCGCCAATGGGAATCTTTTACCACCACAGGATTTGTTTTCAGATACTAAGTAGCATGTGTATGAAGTTTGGTTGAAATGGATGCAGGGTTCAGAAGGAGATGATGAACGTGTGTGTATGTAACACAAATGTTGATACAAAGAAGTGTCGAATACTCTGAGAGGTGATAGTACTCATTAAAACAAGAAAAATATGTCCACTAAACATGGGTCCGTAAACGCATGCTTTCCGAGATAGACGTGTTATAGGAAGTGCTGCGCGACGCTCGGTTTGCATATATTATCGCAGTCGTTGCACTGGCGCTCCGTCAAATGTGTCGGCAGGGTTTTACGTTGTCTTGCTCACAGGACCCTGCGTACCGTTAGGTGCTCTGCAGTCATTTGTGTGGTTCGAGTCGTTTTGTAGGCTACGTTAGTTTTCGTCGACTTTGTGGGCCTTTTGGCACAGTACTGTCAAGCCTCGGTACGCATCTTAATGTTTTACCTTATTCCAAACGCGGATTCGCTTATGTGTTTACTGTTAATGAGCTGTTTGTACGTACAAATTGTGTAGTACGTTTACATTTTCTCTCTTCCGCCACGTGTTAGCAATGGAAGCCTGCTATTCGACAAGTGAAATGGCGGAAATGATATTCTGCTGTGGTATAGCAAATGGAAATATTCTGCGAGCCCCTGTCCTTTACGCTGGAAAATATCCTCAGCGCAGAGTTCCCTCTGATAAGCTGTTCAGCAGACTTTTGCAGTGTCTGAGGAACACAGGTACCCTTGCACCTCGGAAGACTAAGAGTAGAAGGCCCTGTACAGTCCGCACGCCTGACATGTTATGTTCGGTGGAAGAAACCCCTAGGTCCTGTGTGCGACGATTAGCAACAGCAGAAGGCGTGTCTCGCTCTCTTAACTGGGGGGAGGGGGGGAGGTGGTGGATATTTCATGAACAATTGCTGTACCCATATCATTTATAGCGCGTTCAGCCTCTATGGCCACAGGATCATCATGGCAGACGGCGGTTCTGTCAATGGGTGTTGCAAAGGTATGCCGCAGATCCACTGTTGACGTCCAAGATTTTATTTACCGATCAGAAATGGTTCTCAAGAGATAGTGTTGTGCATTTCCACAACCAGAATGTATGGACATGTGTAAATTCCGTAAATTCCCAAGCAATTCAGAAAAGAAGGAATCAACGCCGATCCTCAATCAGCATATGGGCATGCGTACTTGGCGAGAGATTAATAGAACCATACGTACTACCACAAAGGTTAACGGGGGCACATTATCTAGACTTTCTCATTAATGTATTGCCTACCTCGCTGGAGACTGTGCGGCTGCAGCAACGAATACAAATGCCGTTCATGCATGATGGTGCAGCAGCACACTTTCGTCACAGTGTCCGCGAACATGTGACGCAGACATTGAAGGACATGAAGGGATTGATCGGGGGAGGGATGCTCCACATCTTGGCCTGCTCGTTCCCCAGACCTCAATCCGCTAGACGTTTGCTTATGAGTACACTTGGAGGAATTCGTCTACGCCACGTCATTTAACGATCTGCCCACCCTACAAGGCCGGAGGGGAGATTGGTGGACAACGTAGAACACTTGAGGCATTAATACCACCATTTTAACTTTTCTCAATATCTTATTAATGTAGTCTTGAAACTTTTTTGAATGACTGGATATGTACCTAATGTAGATTTTCAAGATGCCCATATTTCTGGCAGCAAACTAACAATCACCTAATGATTTGAAATTCCTTTTTGTGTTTTAGTGAATTTGAGTTCTAATGTAGGAATAAGGCTCGAGTGTAGCTAATTAGGTTATAGCGAGTGTTTCGTATGCTCCGTGGTTTCACACAACATTAGATTTTTTAAGCAATTGTTTGTGCTAAAACGGGAGAGAAAAATCGTACTGTCTTAAGTATGGGTTCAGAAATTAGAAACTAAATTTTTTGCCGTTAGTTTCACTAATTACCCTTTCTTTCTAACTTGTGTCCATCCGGTTAGTGAGTAAAATTTTAGTATATCACATTCCCTGTCTACTACATATGAAATATCCATTAGACGTGACAAATCATCTGTCGGTAAGAACAAGAGCACCGGCCGCTGTGACCGAGCGGTTCTAGGCGATTCAGTCCGGAACCGCGCTGCTGCTACGGTCGCAGGTTTGAATCGTGCCTCGGGCATGGATGTGTGTGTTGTCCTTAGCTTAGTTAGGTTTAAGCAATTCTAAGTCTACGGGACTGATGACCTCAGATGTCAACTCCCATAGTGCTTAGAGCCATTTGAACCATTTCAAGAGCAAGAGCGTGCACAAGACCTCAACTGCGGAAAGGGTTGAAGGGGAGGGAAAAATTAACTTTACTTTCGCGGTGAATTAGTGAACGACTAAATAGACGACAGACTGCGATGGGTACACCTGCGACGAGCAAATATCCGTTACATGGTCTGGCTTTGGTTGGTTGGCTCTGAGCACTATGGGACTCAACTGCTGAGGTCATTAGTCCCCTAGAACTTAGAACTAGTTAAACCTAACTAACCTAAGGACATCACAAACATCCATGCCCGAGGCAGGATTCGAACCTGCGACCGTAGCGGTCTTGCGGTTCCAGACTGCAGCGCCTTTAACCGCACGGCCACTTCGGCCGGCGGTCTGGCTTTCTTCAAACTTGCACTGAGGTAACAAACGTCACGGGATATCTCCTAATATCCTGTCAGACATCCTTTTGCTCGGCGTAGTGCAGCAGCTCGACGTGGCATGGATTCAGCTAGTCGTTTGAAGACGCCTGCAGAAATCTTGAGCCATGTTGCCTCTATAGTCATCCATAATTACGAAAATTTTGCCGGCGCAGGATTTTGTGCACAAACTGACCTATCGAATATGTTCCATAAATGTTCGATGGGATTCATATCGGGCGACCTGGATGGCCAAATCGAACTGTCCACAGTGTTCTTCAGACCAGTTGTAAACAGTTGCGGCCCGGTAACATGGCATCGTTGTTTGGGAACATGAAGTCCATGAATGACTGCAAATGGTTTCCAAATAGCCGAACACGACCACTTCCAGTCAATGGTCAGTTCAGTCTGACCAGGGGACCCAGTCCCTTCCACGTAAACACAGCTTGCACTGTGCCTTGTTGAGAACTTCGGTCCACAGCTTAGTGGGATGTACGCTACTCTCGAATATTACTATCAGCTGTTACAAACTAGAATAGGAACTCATGTGACCAGGCGACGGTTCTCCAGTTGTTTAAGGTCCAACCGATATGGTAATGAGCCCACGAAAGGCGCTGCAGGCGATGTGCTGTTAGCAAAGGCACTCACGTTGGTCGTCCGCTGCCACAGCCCAGTAACACTGTCCTAACGGATACGTCCGTTGTGCGTTGCACACCGATTTTTGCGGTTATTTCACACGGTGTTGCTCGTATATTAGCACTGACAACTCTACGGAAATGCCGCTGCTCTCGGTCATTAAGTGAAGGCCGCGGCCACTGCGTTGTCCGCTATGAGAGGTAATGATTGGAATTGGTTATTCTCAGCACACTCTTGACACTGTGGATCTCGGAATATTGAATTCTCTAACGATTTCCGAAATGGAATTACCTCTAGCTCCAACTACCATTCAGCGTTCGAACTCTGTTAGTTCCTGTCGAGCGGCCATAATCACGTCAAAACCCGTTGCTCATCAGTAACCTGAGCGCAAATGACAAAATAAATGGTTCAAATGGCTCTGAGCACTATGGGACTTAACATCTGAGGTTATCAGTCCCCTATAACCTAGAACTACTTAAACCTAACTAGCCTAAGGACATCATACACATCCATGGCCGAGTCATGATTCGAACCTGCGACCGTAGCGGTCGCGCGGTTCCAGACTGAAGGGCCTAGAACCGCTCGGCCACACCGGCCGGCTGCAAATGACAGCTCCGCCAATGCACTGCCTTTCTTGTGTACGCTACACTACCACTATCTGCATATGTGCCTTTCGCTACCCCATGACTTCTGTCATATCAGTGTATACTGAAGTAATATGTCTACTTGGCGGAGCAGTATGTGAGTTCAATTGGCGGCGACTTTTTTTCCAGCGTTGAAGCAGGGGGTATGGGCACATGAGAGGGGCTGTTACCCAGCCGTGCTCCTCACTGGATAACCCCTTGGTTCATAGGAACTGTGATTCAAAGGATGGAAATCGTCTACTTCCATCTGCGTAGGACTTGGGTTTGATGTGCCGCTCTAGTCAACTTCTGACTGTAAGTCAGTGTAAGTTGTGTTTGTGATCAGAATTTGTGTGTGTTCATTTTCTGTAACGTAGCAGATGCCTTTTAACTTTAGTAGATGCCGCCTGAGGTAGCAGCAAAACTACAAGGAAGCCGCCACTCACCTGTCGCCAGAGTGCATGTGACGTGGACTGACGGCAGGCATCATCCCCACGGTCGACAAGCGGGCTTGTCCTGCGAACAAAAACAGTACTATCCTCACCAAAATATCCCCCAAAGAGTGCACGGAATACTACCGTTGATGATGTGGAAAATGAGATGCAGAATAAGAGGTGACCGGGTAGGTAATCTGAATAGGGTGAATTGCAGCTACCTGGAGGTGTTCTCGTACAGTTTAGAATTTTCCCACAGTTTGCATGGTTAGTGAGCAGCAGTAAAAAATTTTTTTTATAGCATATATGTTTGTGTCACATAGATCTCGTCTTGAATTTATAAAACAATGTACAGCGTGAGCCAGAACTCCATCTACAAGCTTTCAGAGGTGGCACTAACGACCAAAACAAGAAATAAATGTCTAGTGAACGTCGACTCTAAAATGTATCCTGGAGAGTTATGCGCACGTGTTTATCTTGGATACTGTAATACACATCTCCTCTACTGCAAGATCTTTGCCTTCTGTATTCTGGGAGGAGGAACAAAACCAGAACAAATGTGCAGTATAGATGGACTCTAAAAACCATACCTTAAGAGGTATGAGCACTTCTTCAGTAGAAGAGATGTGTTTCACAGTAGCGAAGATGAACAAGCGCTCATTGCTCTTAAGGTCTGCTGTTCAGGAAGAATCCGCAGGACTTTAAGCTTCGTCTCGTCACTGTGGATGAAAGATGGATACATCACTATACTCCTGAGACCAAAGAATAATCTAAACATTGGGTTACCAAGGGAGAATCTGCACCAAAAAAGCGAAGACCATTCCTTCGGCCGGAAAGGTTATGATGACTGTCTTTTGGGATTCGCAAGGGATAATCCTCATCTACTATCTGAAAAAGGGTAAAACTATTACAGATGCTTATTATTCATCGTTATTGGACCGTTTCAAAACCGAGCTGCAAGAAAAACGCCGGTGATTGGACCGTAAAAAAGTCCTTTTCCATCACGCCAATGCACCAGCACACACCTCAGCATTTGTGGTCGCAAAATTATTGGAAATAGGATTCCAACTCGTTTCACATTCCCCCTATTCTCCAGACTTGGCTCCCTCTGACTACTACTTGCTCTCCAATTTGAAGAAATGGCTGTCGGGACAAAGATTTTATTCAAAGGAGGAGGTGATTGCAGCAACTAATAGCTATTTTGCAGACTTGGACAGTTCGTATTATTCGGGAGGGATCAACAAATTAGAACAGCGTTGGACGAAGTGTCGAAGTGTATAAGTCTAAAAGGAGACTATGTGGAAAAATAAAAAAGGTTTACCCCAAACACGTAAGTAGTTTTTATTTTTGCCCGAACTTTTCAAACGCCCCTCGTATTGTGCACCGTTCGCACAGATATTCTCCTCTATGACGAGATTATTGGGAAGTACAATACTACGACAAATGTCTAAGTTAAAGCGGCAGCTATGTATGGAATTCGCCAGAAGGTGTAGCAAACTGTTGTAAATAAAACTTTTTTCATTTTCACTCTAATTTCCATATCGCGACCGACCGCACCTTACTTTCCGAATAGCCCTCGTATACAAGCTTTATAAACGAGGATAATGGGATGTAGTCGAATTAAGTCGGGTGATGCTAAGGAAATTAGATTAGGAAATGAGGCACTTAAAGTAGTAAAGGAGTTTTGCTATTTGGGGAGCAAAATAACTGATGATGGTCGAAGTAGAGAGGACATAAAATGTAGACTGGAAATGGCAAGGACAGCGTTTCTGAAGAAGAGAAATGTGTTAATATCGAGTATAGATTTAAGTGACAGGAAGTCGTTTCTGAAAGTATTTGTATGGAGTGTAGCCATGTATGGAAGTGGAACATGGACGATAAATAGTTTGGACAAGAAGAGAATACACGCTTTCGAAATGTGGTGCTACAGAAGAATGCTTAAGATTAGATGGGTAGATCACAAAACTAATGAGGTATTGAACAGAATTGGGGAGAAGGGGAGTTTGTGGCACAACTTGACAAGAAGAAGGGACCGGTTGGTAGGACATGTTCTGAGGCATCAAGGGATCACCAATTTAGTATTGGAGGGCAGCGTGGAGGGTAAAAATCGTAGAGGGAGACCAAGAGATGAATACACTAAGCAGATTCAGAAGGATGTAGGTTGCAATAAGAACTGGGAGATCAAGAAGCTTGCACAGGATAGAGTAGCATGGAGAGCTGCATCAAACCAGTCTCAGGACTGAAGACCACAACAACAACAACAACAAGCCTTATAAGACTTTTTTCCCCGTATTTAACTGTTCACAGGCAAGAGCTTTAAAGTCTCTCTCCTACAAGAGTCCTGTACAAATTATGAATTTAACATACGGCATAGGTCTTTATGACCTTCTTTCGGATTCTTTCATCGCACCCTGTGAGACACTTGAATGGAAACGTTATTAATGCAATCGGTACTTGAGATCTGGCATACACAATGTTTTTGAGCAGCGAAAGTGGCAACACGGGCCGCGCGTGATTAGCCGAGCGGTTTAAGGCGCTGCAGTCATGGACTGTGCGGCTGGTCTCGGCGGAGGTTTGAGTCCTCCCTCGGGCATGTGTGTGTGTTTGTCCTTAGGATAATTTAGGTTAAGTAGTGTGTAAGCTTAGGGACTGATGACCTTAGTAGTTACGTCCCATATGATTTCACACGTGGCAACACGTTGGGAGTCGAGAACGCTAGGTTCTCATTTGCGTATTGGTGACGAGAACAGTCCACCCCCTAGTCCAGTAGGACCATAGTGCTCGCCGCTTTCCTCGCCTCCGGTACTGGGTTCGACGACCGGGGCGCCTCTTTCCCACGGCTCTTAGCGGCGTGGCGCCGAAAGTACCGACCGGCGCGCCTCCTTTTTCCCGCTCCGGGCTTGGGCCCTCACGGCTCGTAAACCGCCGCCTAGAGCGCGGGCAGAGTGCGGGCGCCCCCATTCTGGATCCGAGAGCAAGAACCTGCCCCCGGCACTCGGCCAAAATTTCCCTCATTAAGACGCTCACAGTTATGGTCTCTAACGGCGTCTGTGGCCCCTTTGTTTCGGAGTCAGTGTGTAATTACTGCCGCCCACGGCCGCAGAAACAAATTTTGGTAGTTCTGTGAAGGGTGCTACATTTTTGCCGAGTAGAGTGGTCAGGGAAATTGTCTTCCTCGCAGGTGTCTTCGCCGTCTGGAGAAAACGCCTCTTCCGTGCTAGGGTGTCGTAAAACGCTTAATTATATCGCTGACCAAGAAATAGTAATCTACTGCCAGTGTCGAAGAAAGAAATATACCGCGATTTGGCAAATGAGTGCTTCTGAGAAACGTGCGTTTAGACTCCGTAATTATCTTTGAAAGAAGGTCCACCACGCCCACTGGACCGAGACACCAAACGGATATCCACATTGTCTCTACTTATTTCTGTTTCTTTCAGAATTTTTAAGTCTGTCTGACATAACAGTGTTGTTGCGGTAGTCTTCAGTCCGAAGATTGGTTTGATGCAGCTCTCCTTGCTACTCTATCCTGTGCAAGCCTCTTCATCTCTGAAAAACTAGTGCATCCTCCATTCTGCTGAATCTGCTTACTGTATTCATCCTTAGTCTTCCTCTACGAATTTTACCCCAAACACTAAACAGGTGATCCTTTGACGTCTCAGAATGTGTCTTATGAACTGATCCCTTCTTCTACTCACGTTTTGCCACAAATTTCTTTTCTCCGCAATTGTATTCAATACGTTCCCATTAGTTGTTGTTGTTGTTGTTGTGGTCTTCAGTCCAGAGACTGGTTTGATGCACCTTTCCATGCTATTCTATCCTGGCTCTGAGCACTATGGGACTCAACTGCTGTGGTCATAAGTCCCCTAGAACTTAGAACTACTTAAACCTAACTAACCTAAGGACAGCACACAACACCCAGCCATCACGAGGTAGAGAAAATCCCTGACCCCGCCGGGAATCGAACCCGGGAACCCGGGCGTGGGAAGCGAGAACGCTACCGCACGACCACGAGATGCGGGCTATATTCTATCCTGTGCAAGCCTTTTCATCCTCGAATAACTAATGCATCCTACATCCTTCTGAATCTGCTTGTCGTATTCATCTTTTGGTCTCCCTCCCTTCATGCTTCCCTCTTTATTACTATATTGGTGATCCCTTGATGTCTCAGAACGTGTCGTACCAACCAATCCCTTCTTGTAGTCGAGCTGAGCCACAAATACCTCTTCTCCCCAGTTCTGTTCAGTACCTCCTCATTAGTTACTGATCTACCCACCTAATCTTCAGCATTCTTCCGTAGCACCAGATTTCTTAGGCTTCTCTTCCCTTCTTGTCTGCACTGTTTCTCATTAGTTATATGATCTAGAAAACTAAACACAGCCCGAATTAGCCATGAAGGCCCAACTTTACCAACCGGCCGCCGTGTCGTCCTCAGCCCACAGGGGTCACTGGATGCGAATATGGAGGGGCATGTGGTCAGCACACCGCTCTCCCGGCTGTATGTCAGTTTACGAGACGGAAGCAGCTACTTCTCAGTCAAGTAGTTCCTCAGTTTGCCTCACAAGGGCTGAGTGCACGCAGCTTGCCAACAGCGCTCGGTAGACGGAATGGTCACCCATCAAAATGCTAGCACAGCCCTACAGCGCTTAACTTCGGTGATCTGATGAGAACCGGTATTACCACTGAGGCAAGTCCGTTGGCAGATATATGAGCTACGCATCTAATTTTCAGCATTTATCTGTAACACCACATTTCAAAAGCCGCAATTCCCATCTTACCCTCCATGTTTCACTTCCATACATGACTACACTCCGCACACTTTCAGAAAAGACTTCCTATCACTTAAGTTTATATTCTATATCAACAAATTTTTCTTCTCCAGAAACGCTTTTCTTGGTGTTGCCAGTCTACATTTTATATCCTCTCGCCTTCGGCCATCAACAGCTATTTTGGTGTCCAAGTAGCAAAACTCGCCTACTGTTTTAAGTGTCTCGTTTTCCAATCTAATTCCCTCAGTATCACCTGATTTAATTGGAATGCATTTCATTATCCTTGTTTTGCTTTTCTTTATGCTCACCTTATATCCTTCTTTCAAGGCACTGTCCATTCCGTTCAACTGCTCCTCCGTGTCCTTTGCTGTCCCTGACAGAAATACAATGTCATAGGAAAACGTCAGAGTTTTTATTTCTTCTCCCTGGACTTAAATGCCTACTTCAAATTTTATTTGGTTTCCGTTATTGCTTGCTCACGGTACAGATCGAATAACTTTGGGGATAGGCTACAACCCTGTCTCGCTCCCTTCTCGACCACTGCTTACGTATCATGCAGCTCGACTCTTTAACTGCCGTCTGGTTTCTGTACAAGTTGTAAATAGCCTTTCGCTCCCTGTATTTTACGCCTGCTACCTTCAGACTTTCAAAAAGCGTATTCCGGTCAATATTGTCTAAGACTTTCTTTAAGTCTTCAAATGGTATAAACGTAGGTTATCCTCTCCTTAACCTTTCTCCTAAGAGAAGTCGCAGAGTCAGTATTGCCTCGCGTGTTCCTACATTTCTCCGAAATACAAACTGATCTTCCCGGAGGTCGGCTTTTATCGGTTTTTCCATTTTTCTATAAGGAGTTTGTTTTACCATCTTGCAACAATGACTTTATCATTCAATAACTTTAGACAAGATGTCTACCGTAGAGATTGCTACATACAAATTGTAAAAAAAAAAAAAAAAAAAAAGTCTACGTCTCCATCTATATTTCGCAAGCCACGTTTCGTTGTGTGGATGAGGGTACTTCGTGTGCCACTGTCCCTTTCTGCTGTTTCTTTTGCAGCCACGAATGGTTCGCGAGAAGGAGGATCGCCTGTAAGCCTCCGTGTGAACTCGAATCTAATTTTATCTTCACGGTATTTTCGCGAACAATAGACGGAAGGAAGCAATATACTGGCTGACTCTTCTAGGTACGTACGAAAAGTGGAACCTGAACAGAAAAGCACGCCGTGATGCAGAACGCCTCTGTTGCAGCGTCTGCCACTGAAGCATATCTTTGACGCTTTCGCGCTTACTAAATGAATCTTGAATCTAAGCGCGCTTCCCATCTTTGGATCGCCTGCATTTCCTCTGCAGATCCTCTCTGGAATGCACCCCAGTCAGAGGAGTAATATTCAACTATTGATCGAACGACGGTTTTGAAAGCGATCACCTTAGGGGGTGGACTACATTTCCTGCGTGTTCCTATAATTGTGTGTGTGGACTCCTAAGAGGTCAAACTGCTAAGGTCATCGGTCCCTAGACTTACACACTACTTAAACTAACTGATGCTAAGAACAGCACACACACCTCCGGCGGAAGGGGCCGCGCAGTCTGTGACATGACGTCTCAAACCGCGCGGCCACTCCGCCCGGTCATTCCTATAATTACCTGCGATATGTTTTACTTGGTCGTTCCAGTTTAAACCTCTCCGCATGCTCCTTATGTCACTACTTCCGCGCTTGTTCTGCAAACGTGTGGTCATACAATAAAGAGTCTTTATGCCTGTTTATGTAAAATACGTCCCATTTTTTTTATGTTGAGGGTCAACTGCCAATCCCTGAACCATGTGTCGATCTTCTATAGGTCTTCCTGCATTTCGCTACAGTTATCTATAGTTGCGACTACTCTATACAACAGAATCCTCCGCGAAAGATCTCATGGAACTTCCAAGGTTATCAGCTAGGTCATTTAAAGAGGCTTATACCATGAAAAGTAATAGTCTAATATCACGCTCTTGGGATACCTCCGAAGTTACTTTTGCGTCTAAAGTACAGACGGGGAAAGTAATTCTTTTTGCGGAACCTTTCGTTCTGAGCCACTTCTTATTGATCTAATGCGATGAACTAGTGCAAATGAACTACAGAGTTCATTTTTAATGTTAAAACGCCAATAAATAACAGCATTTAGAAGAAAACCTTAAACTAATAAATTAGTATTTATTTTGTGTCCTGCAAATACTGAATGGCCTTTAGGAAGAAAACCAGTGCGCATATTTCCAAGAACGTTTCCTTTTTTTTCGTACATGCATTCTCTTTTGAAAAAGGCGCTTTCAGTTGTAATCAAGGGCGTTAGATGGGAACCTGGGAAGTGGGAAGCACTAAAGATTAAATTATTCTAATTCTAACCAACAGTATTTATCTGCCGTCTACTTCTTTCTCTTATCTGTTAAGGTCTCGAAAAAGGAAAAACCCATTCTAATTCAAAAGCTCACAAAAATTTATTCTTAAGTTGGGAAAGAGATGTTTACGTTCAAAAATATAAAAAATCAATCAAACATTCCTTTATCTCTAGCATCACATCTCAGGTACTTCGATTCTCTTCTTTTCCGCTTTTCCCGCAGTTTGTGTCTCACTATCATGCAATGCTGTACTCCAAACGTACATAGCCAGAAATTACTTCCTCAAATTAAAGCTTATTTTTTGTGTTAGTAGATTTCTCCTGGCCAGGAGTGCCCTTCTTTGCCAGTGCTGATCTGGTTTTCTTGTTCTCGTTGCTCAGTCCATCATGTGTTATTTTGTTGCCTACGTAGCAGAATTCCTTAATTTTGTCCATTATATGATCACCAGTTCTGATGTTAAGTTCTTCGCTGTTCTCACTTCTGCTACTTTCCATTACTTCCATCTTTCTTCGATTTACTAGCAGTCTGTACTCTATACTCATTAGACTGTTCATTCAGTTCAACACACCCTGTAATTCTTCGTCACTTTCACCGAAGACAACAATCAGCGAATGTTGTCATTGACATCCTTTCGCAATTTTAATCCCACTCATGAATCTTTCTTTTATTTCCGTCACCGCTTCTTCGATGTATAGACTGAACAGTAGGAGCGAATGTCTACATCCTGTATCACAATCCTTTTAATCCGAACACTTCGTCCTTGGTCTCCCAGTCTTATTGTTCCCTCTTGGTTCTGTCCCATTTTACGTTGTCGAACGCTTTTTACAAGTCAACAAATCCTACGAACATGTCTTGATTTTTCTTCAGTCTTGCTTCCATTTTCAATCCCAGCGTGAGCCAAACTAATCGTCGTGTAATAGATCCTCAATTTTCTTTCTCCGTCTTCGGTATACTATTCTTACAATAAATGTAAATAAATTTTTTATTAAAAATAATGTAACCCTTATATTAATAGCATTAATAAAATATTAACTCTATTATACACTTTAGAGTTCTTACTATTGCATTACACAAAACGTATTTTAGATAACTAGCTTCTGTGTAACTTATTTCCTTTCTCAGTTATTATTTGACCCGATTAGTTCGCAAGGAACTGAGCTAGCTCGTACGCAGAGTCTTTTCGTTACAATTTTTTTGCTAGTGATTGTATATTACTTTTCTTTGTTCCCACCGAAGTTACAGGTCAGACAGCCTGTGTAGAAGTGGTCCAGTTTAGTATGATCCCTACATGTTCCCATGTTGACCCAACGGTATCGTGAATTACGTTTGTAGTGGGCACGGTATCAGCGGCATTGTACCGCGAATTAATGGAAACTTGTTACCTGGGCAGATGAATCACGTTTCTTATTACACACCAGATAGATAGCCATCTCCATAAGTGCAGTCAACGAGGTGAACGGCGACTAGAAGAGTGCACCACGCCACAAAATAGTTCAAATGGCTCTGAGCAGTATGGGACAACTGCTAAGGTCATCAGTCCCCTAGAACTTAGAACTACTTAAACCCAACCAACCTAAGGACATCGCACACATCAATGCCCGAGGCAGGATTCGAACCTGCGACCGTAGCGGTCGCGCGGTTCCAGACTGTAGCGCCTAGTAGCGCTCGGCCACTCTGCCCGGTGCACCACGCCACAGACGTGGGCTGATGGGAACAGTATTATGCTGTAGTAGACATTCTCCTGCGCTTACGTGGAGCCTGTGGTAGTTTTCAAAGACACTCTGACAGCTCTGGACCACCTACACCCCTTCATCCTTGATGTTTTCCCCGACGTCGATGTCGTCTTTCAACTGTATAATTGTCCATGTCTCAAAGCCAGAACCGTGCTACAGTGGTTTGAGGAGCATGATAGTGAACTCACGTTGATGTCTTCGCCACCAAATATGCCTGATGTGAATCCGATGGAAACCATCTGGGTCGCTATCGGGCGCCATCACCGCGTACGCAAATCAGCGGCCCGTTATTTACCGGTATTACATAACTTGTGTTTAGACATGCACATACCTCCACAAGCCTACCAACGAACCGTAGAGCGGGTGATAAGGAGAATCGATGGTGCATTGCTTTCCAAAGATGGCCCAACAAGCTGTTAAGCAGATGGTCATAATTTTTTGGTTCGTAAGTGTATCTGTTCCACACAGGCGGACAGAGGGTTATTCATAAATACCTCTGGGGTTTCTGAAGGCAACTACAAAACGTATACACACAGAAAATAAAAACAATCAATGGATAAAACATTTCTCAAAGCTTTTATCTCGCATTACAAGTGCTTAACATGGCCACCATTTGAGATGTGGTAAACGCGGAAACGCGGCTGTAATTTATTGAAGTTGCTGACACGAAATACTTGGAGGACGCAGCATTAGTTAGCATGGTCCGTAGTGTAATGACGTCACAACGCGTATTACGAATCGAAACTTCAGAGATGCTCTACCCACTGAAATGTGTCTTTTTGTGTATCTTGCAGTTTTCACTCAGACATCTTTTGAAACCCCAGAGGTACTTACGAATGCCCCTATAGTTGTAGGAAAAGAAGATTTTAGAAGACAATTTATAGTTGTTTCTTGCAGAGTAGGTCAGCACTGGAACGTAATGGTGCAGAATTTCCTACGGCACCACCACCCCAAGGAAATTTCGTCATATGGGGAGATAAAAAGTTAGAACTAAAGTCAGCTAACAATATCTTAACTGTGGTAGGAAAGTTGAATGGTCGACTTCGGTTTATTGGGAGAATTTTAGGAAAGAGTGGTTCAACTGTAAAGAAGACCGCGTATAGGACGCTGGTGCGATCTATTCCTGAGTAATGCTGGAGTCTTTGGGATCCGTAGCAAGTCGGATTGAAGGAAGACACTGAAGCAATTCAGAGTCGGGCTGCTAGATTTGTTAACGATAGGTTCGAACAATACGTAAGTGTTACGGAGATGCTTTGCGAACTCAAGTTGGAATCCCTGGGAGGAAGGTGACGTTCTTTTCGAGAAAACTATTGAGAAAATTTAGAGAACCGGCATTTGAAGCTGACTTCCACGCGATTCGACTGCCGCCAACATACGTTGCCCATGAGGACCACAAAGATGAGATACGGGAAATCAAGGCTCAACGGAGGCATTTGGACAGTCGTTTTTCCCTCGCTCTGTTTGCGAGTGGAACAAGAAAGGAAATGACTAGCAGTGCTATAGGGTACTCTCCGCCACGCACCGTACGGTGGCTAGCGGAGTATCTACACTCCTGGAAATGGAAAAAAGAACACATTGACACCGGTGTGTCAGACCCACCATACTTGCTCCGGACACTGCGAGAGGGCTGTACAAGCAATGATCACACGCACGGCACAGCGGACACACCAGGAACCGCGGTGTTGGCCGTCGAATGGCGCTAGCTGCGCAGCATTTGTGCACCGCCGCCGTCAGTGTCAGCCAGTTTGCCGTGGCATACGGAGCTCCATCGCAGTCTTTAACACTGGTAGCATGCCGCGACAGCGTGGACGTGAACCGTATGTGCAGTTGACGGACTTTGAGCGAGGGCGTATAGTGGGCATGCGGGAGGCCGGGTGGACGTACCGCCGAATTGCTCAACACGTGGGGCGTGAGGTCTCCACAGTACATCGATGTTGTCGCCAGTGGTCGGCGGAAGGTGCACGTGCCCGTCGACCTGGGACCGGACCGCAGCGACGCACGGATGCACGCCAAGACTGTAGGATCCTACGCAGTGCCGTAGGGGACCGCACCGCCACTTCCCAGCAAATTAGGGACACTGTTGCTTCTGGGGTATCGGCGAGGACCATTCGCAACCGTCTCCATGAAGCTGGGCTACGGTCCCGCACACCGTTAGGCTGTCTTCCGCTCACGCCCCAACATCGTGCAGCCCGCCTCCAGTGGTGTCGCGACAGGCGTGAATGGAGGGTCGAATGGAGACGTGTCGTCTTCAGCGATGAGAGTCGCTTCTGCCTTGGTGCCAATGATGGTCGTATGCGTGTTTGGCGCCGTGCAGGTGAGCGCCACAATCAGGACTGCATACGACCGAGGCACACAGGGCCAACACCCGGCATCATGGTGTGGGGAGCGATCTCCTACACTGGCCGTACACCACTGGTGATCGTCGAGGGGACACTGAATAGTGCACGGTACATCCAAACCGTCATCGAACCCATCGTTCTACCATTCCTAGACCGGCAAGGGAACTTGCTGTTCCAACAGGACAATGCACGTCCGCATGTATCCCGTGGCACCCAACGTGCTCTAGAAGGTGTAAGTCAACTACCCTGGCCAGCAAGATCTCCGGATCTGTCCCCCATTGAGCATGTTTGGGACTGGATGAAGCATCGACTCACGCGGTCTGCACGTCCAGCACGAACGCTGGTCCAACTGAGGCGCCAGGTGGAAATGGCATGGCAAGCCGTTCCACAGGACTACATCCAGCATCTCTACGATCGTCTCCATGGGAGAATAGCAGCCTGCATTGCTGCGAAAGGTGGATATACACTGTACTAGTGCCGACATTGTGCATGCTCTGTTGCCTGTGTCTATGTGCCTGTGGTTCTGTCAGTGTGATCATGTGATGTATCTGACCCCAGGAATGTGTCAATAAAGTTTCCCCTTCCTGGGACAATGAATTCACGGTGTTCTTATTTCGATTTCCAGGAGTGTATGTAGATGTAGATGTAAATGTAGATGAACGTGTACAAGCTGTCTAATGATGAACCTGTCGGCTGGAAACCGGTAACGGCCCTATTTATACGAATAAATAGCATAACGAAAAGTGTCTGGCTGCTGTTATCTTCTCTGCAAGTATCAACCTGTATTTTGTACACAGCCACGGGCTCAAAATGTCAGTTTTCGACAAAACAGCAGAAGTAGATTTTCCAGAATACTACTAAGGAAGCTATATTCACTCAAGATCCAAACAATTCTTGAATATTGCCTGACACCCTTGCCAGCAATGTCTAATAGAGCAGACAGGCAAGATTTAAAGAAGAGTAACACACGTTTTGACAGGTCTGTTAGTAGTGACGAGAGAATTAGCGAAGTGTTCGTCAAACTCAGGTGGCAAATACGGCGGTCAGTCCTCCCTCCGGTACACCAGTCACGAATGGAGCACGAAAGGACGAAATGATGAACTGATAATACACGAAGTTCTCTGCACCAAACGCCGTAAATTGGCTTGCAGGTTATACATGTAGAAATGGTTCAGTGAAACCACAGAAAAGTCAGAGTTAGCTAACTGGAGTTAGAGCGAAACCCGATCCTCATCCTTCACTCCCCCTCCTCCACCACTCCAAACCGCCCTGTAGTGTTTTACCAACAACGCCACTTTGCTGGATTCTCTATGGAAATGCGAAGAGGTAAATTTATTGATCCCCAGTAGTTGCACCGAGGACTTGATCTAAGTCTCAAACATCTCCCTGTGGAAATGATGTCTCTCTTTGAATCTCTGGTCGCTGTGATGCACTCCCACAATAAATTAATCGACTTGTGCTCAATGTCTCGTGTAATGATGCCACATGAGACAGTTGATGATGATCTGTCCGTTTGATGAGGCATACGACACTGTTGATCCGTCTGTTCGATGACGGAAGTGGTACTGGTGATGGTGATCCACTCATTCGATGAAACATGTGACAGTGTTGATTGTGATACATTTGTTCGATGTGGCATGTCAGTGTTGATGATGATCCGTTCGCCTGCTGACGACACTAGTATTTCATTTTGTAAGATATTCATGTTCGGCAACTCTGCCTTTCGCGGGGTATAGTTCTTCCCAATTGACATATCCCAGCCCGCCTTCTGAGCCTGGTCAGATGAATCCCGTTTTCAACTGGAAGGAGGTGATGGTAGGGTTCGAGTGTGGCGCAAACCGCACGAAGCCATGGACCTAAGGTGTCAACAAGGCACTGTGCAAACTGCTGGGGGCTCTACAATGGTGTGGGCTGCGTATACATTCAGTGGACACGGTTCTATTGTCCAGCTGAACGATCATTGACTGGAAATGGCTACGTTCGGCTACTATGAGACCATTTACAGCCATTCATGAATTTCATGTTCCCAGACAACGACAGAATCTTTATCGATGACAATGCGCCATATCACTGGACCACAAAAGTTCGCGATTGGTTTGAAGAACATTATGGACAGTTCGAGCCAATGATTTGGCCACCGAGATCACTCGACATGAAACCTATCAAACATGTATGGGACATAATCGAGAGGCAACACTTTTGCAATTATGGACGGCTATAGAGGCAGCATGGCTCAGTAGTTCTGCAGGGGACTTCCAAAAACTTGTTGAGTCCATTCCAAGTTGAGGTGCTGCGCTATGCTGGGCAAAAGGCGGTCCGCCACGATAATGAGAGATATCTCACAACTTTTGTCACCTCAGTGCATAACCATCGGGAACTAGCAAGGGGTTAGTGTGGCCGTCGAGTGTAAATAGACTTCTTGATCGATCCTTACGTGTACAGACGTTAAAATTTTATGTTCGCCCGTCGCTCGGCGATCGAACATAGATCACTAACTTGAGCACGACACCATTTTGAATGTAGTTAACGTAAATGTCATCAAAGTTTATACTTCAACCTGTCTGCCTGCGTGGCGCCATGTTATCTCGTGGTTTTCATTTCTACCTGGTCAATAGAGATACATTCCGATATTTGTCTCGGAAGCTACTTTCTCCTGTTCTAGAGGAGTAGGCTATGGGACGGCGGTACACTCTAGACTCGGTAGGTACCGTCATTTACACTAAGCAGTTACACTTAAGAGGGTTGGTTGTTTGGTGAAGAGACCAAGCAGCGAGGTCCTTGGTCTCATTGAATTAGGGAATGAAGTCGGCTATTTCCTTTCAAAGGTGCCATCCCGGCATTTACCTGAAGCGATTTAGGAAAATCACAGAAACCCTAAATCAGGATGGCCGGACGTGGGATTGAAGGGCGTCCTCCCGAATGCGAGTCCAGTGTGCTAACCACTGCGCCACCTCGCTAGGTACACTTAAGAGGCCACATTACAAAGATGCTAGAGGGTATGATAAAAGAAAATCTGACAATTTTGTGGTAGTCTACCACACGAAATCTTGCAGTCATTACCAGTACTAACTCTTTATATGACTATACCAGATAGGCAGTTTTTATTGTAACTTAGAGGGTGACGACAAGGGATAACCCTGGAAGAATGTGATGCTAGTAAGGTAGAACTGATTCTTTAGAAATCCTCTTTAACCTGCAAACTGTAGCGCCCCATAGATTGCCTCTATGTAGACGTGGCCCAGCCGTCAACAGCAGGTATGGGCGCAAGCTGCTAATCGTAGGTTTTGTACGAAAAAATAAGGAATGAATATTCAAGCGCTCTTGTATACGACCTAGTTAAGGTTCCTGCGATAATCGTATTTTACGTGATACCGTCGTCACACTCTTTAATATTCATCAGCAAAAAGGGCCTGGTCGAACGCAGTCCAGAAACTCCGCAGAGATAATTTGGGAAAGAAAAAAGTGACGTTTCTATGGGACTGATTTGTTCCCTACAGCTTAGCGGACAGGATTTCACATGTTCCTCTGCGGTGCGGAAAAGATATGTTCGTTACAAAAATTAGCATTAAGTTATACATTTCACTTTTTTTTATTTTCTCGCGTCCCCAGCAGTTCAATGAGTTCACCGTTACGTTTGTACTCTAGTGACCATTTTGAATGTTTAGAGGTGAGAAGATTTTAAACAATCACCGGCAGAGAATCTGTGGCCTAGTACAAGAATACAAAGGCAACACACAGTGCATGCACACCAATCAAGGAACAAACTTTCAAATCAATTATCAATCGGGCTGTAGTACCATCATTTCAGTACTCCTACGGCAATACAGCAAAATACGTTGGGTAGCAGCTCTGCTTTACAATGGGCTGTTGAGATTAATAAGTAACTGTGTGTACACTAAACATCTGAAAACGACAGAAATTAACTTGAAATACTTATCAGAAACATAAAATACAGTATCCATAGGTTACTGGAAACAGTAAAGACAATAAATAAATTACTTTATACAGAGTAATTCAAAACGAATATAGCGATGACGGAAGCTATAGCTATTTAATTTCTACAGAGAATGTAGAAGAAAGTTCCTTTTTTACATACTTTATAGGTGTTTTGTTTGACTGCTCTTGGTCACATAGATAATGTTAAGCGATAATACGAGTACATTTCATGCCATACATTCTAAGCATATGTGAAGTTCCCTACTCAAGCGCATTAGAAATACCCATTCTGAATCCTGAAACACAAGGCGTTTCACACGTACCAATACAAAAAAATTCGAGGGTGCCAGTTCCGGAAATCAGTGTGACTAAGAGCACAACACAGCGTTGACAAGTCCAGTACGACGGTGTGAAAGATTTGATTTAAAAATGTGTGAACCTCAGTATCCCCAAGGTGAACGCTCCACCTTCCTGAAAGATGTCATCCGTAGAAATCTCTGCACTCTGATTATAGAACTACAGTAGTTACATTCTAAAACGCGTAATGCCTTGTGTTCGAACCCACCATTTTCATTAAAGGCATAGAAATTTTCACTGATGCATTATCGCGCAAGCGCCGACTTCTGATTCACTATGCTTGCGCAACGATGACATAATACAAAAATGGTTCAAATGGCTCTGAGCACTATGGGACTTAACTTCTGAGGTCATCAGTCCCCTATAACTTAAAACTACTTAAACCTAATTAACCTAAGGACATCACACACATACATGCCCGTGGCGGGATTCGAACCTGCGACCGTAGCGGTCGCGCGGTGGCAGCCTGTAGCGCCTAGAACCGCTCGGCCACGACATAATACACTTTCTCATATATTTTCTGTAATTTCTATCGAAGTATCGCTATGTACTGAATAGAAATAGCAGTTTTTCTTCGCTGTACGCATTTTTATTTGCCTTATATATTACAGTAACCTCTGTCAGTTTTCCAAGTCAACGCTTAGTTAGTCATCTTCTTTTATGAAATACAGGACGTTCGCAAAAAACGCGACAAACAGTAAAGACTTCCCGAAACAGATCAATCTCGAGCGATGTGAATGACAGTGTATCAGCAGTAAGTGATAATGTTACAGACAGATGCTGTAACCAGAAAAATCACTAATGAACCGTTAAACGAGGTGGAAATATGAAAGAACGTGCATCTCTCGTTGTTGAGAGGCGTAGCTAACAACAGCAGGTATTATGGCTAAGGGCAACAAAGCATGAAACTTGCCAAGTATATAAGCCTTGCGCCGGCCGGTGTAGCCGAGAGGTTCTAGGCGCTTCAGTCTGGAATCGCGCGACTGCTACGGTCGCAGGTTCGAATCCTGCTTCGGGCATAGATATGTGTGATGTCCTTAGGTTAGTTAGGTTTAAGTAGTTCTAAGTTCTAGGGGACTGATGACCTCAGATGTTAAGTCCCATAGTGCTCAGAGCCATTTGAACCATTTTGAACCCTTTCCTTTTCCACTCGCGCCTTGGAGTGAGGCAAAAGTAATTCTATATGCTTCCGTACGAGCCGTAATTTGAGTTAGTCTTTCTTTGCGTTCCTTACACGAAATGTAGACTGCGGGTAGCAAAGTCGTTTTTCAGTCAGTCACAAATGCAGATTCTATAAATGTTGAGTTTCGTGAAAAGAACGTCTTCCATTAATGGATTTCCATTCAAGTTCACGGAGCATTTCCGTAATACTCGCGTGCTGATCGAACTTATTAGCACCAAATCTAGCACCATTTCTCTGATTTGCTACATTGTGTCCCCTTAGTCTGCCCAGGTGTAAGTCCCAAACTCTCAAGCAATACTCGAGAATCGGTCGCACTGGAGTTCTATATGCGGTCTGCTTCATAGATGAGCTACACTTTCCTAGAATTCTACCAATAAACCGTAGTCGACCATTCACCATCCCTGCTACCGATCTTAAGCCTAGATTACAAAACCCTCGTAAAATTCTGTATTGCAAATGGTTCCTGCCATCTGGTATTGTCAGTATAGCGAGTAAAACAAGACCTTTGTGTTTATTTTGTATGTGACACATACCACTGGAGACGTTATAATTGTAATTAACTTGTGCAAAACTATAAATGATGACTTCCTTCGAATAAAATATGGAATACTTCAATTTAGGATGATTACTAACAATGTATCCCCTCCCCCTTTACTGTTGTAGGGTTACCGTTTTGGAACGTCATGCTTAATTTAATTCGACGTGGCTGTGCCAAGCCGCCGATCGGGGCGCCAAGCTTAGGGGGTCGCCTACGCGCAACATTTGTACACTCCTGGAAATTGAAATAAGAACACCGTGAATTCATTGTCCCAGGAAGGGGAAACTTTATTGACACATTCCTGGGGTCAGATACATCACATGATCACACTGACAGAACCACAGGCACATAGACACAGGCAACAGAGCATGCACAATGTCGGCACTAGTACAGTGTATATCCACCTTTCGCAGCAATGCAGGCTGCTATTCTCCCATGGAGACGATCGTAGAGTTGCTGGATGTAGTCCTGTGGAACGGCTTGCCATGCCATTTCCACCTGGCGCCTCAGTTGGACCAGCGTTCGTGCTGGACGTGCAGACCGCGTGAGACGACGCTTCATCCAGTCCCAAACATGCTCAATGGGGGACAGATCCGGAGATCTTGCTGGCCAGGGTAGTTGACTTAGACCTTCTAGAGCACGTTGGGTGGCACGGGATACATGCAGACGGGAATTGTCCTGTTGGAACAGCAAGTTCCCTTGCCGGTCTAGGAATGGTAGAACGATGGGTTTGATGACGGTTTGGATGTACCGTGCACTATTCAGTGTCCCCTCGACGATCACCAGTGGTGTACGGCCAGTGTAGGAGATCACTCCCCACACCATGATGATGCCGGGTGTTGGCCCTGTGTGCCTCGGTCGTATGCAGTCCTGATTGTGGCGCTCACCTGCACGGCGCCAAACACGCATACGACCATCATTGGCACCAAGGCAGAAGCGACTCTCATCGCTGAAGACGACACGTCTCCATTCGTCCCTCCATTCACGCCTGTCGCGACACCACTGGAGGCGGGCTGCACGATGTTGGGGCGTGAGCGGAAGACGGCCTAACGGTGTGCGGGACCGTAGCCCAGCTTCATGGAAACGGTTGCGAATGGTCCTCGCCGATACCCCAGGAGCAACAGTGTCCCTAATTTGCTGGGAAGTGGCGGTGCGGTCCCCTACGGCACTGCGTAGGATCCTACGGTCTTGGCGTGCATCCGTGCGTCGCTGCGGTCCGGTCCCAGGTCGACGGGCACGTGCACCTTCCGCCGACCACTGGCGACAACATCGATGTACTGTGGATACCTCACGCCCCACGTGTTGAGCAATTCGGCGGTACGTCCACCCGGCCTCCCGCATGCCCACTATACGCCCTCGCTCAAAGTCCGTCAACTGCACATACGGTTCACGTCCACGCTGTCGCGGCATGCTACCAGTGTTAAAGACTGCGATGGAGCTCCGTATGCCACGGCAAACTGGCTGACACTGACGGCGGCGGTGCACAAATGCTGCGCAGCTAGCGCCATTCGACGGCCAACACCGCGGTTCCTGGTGTGTCCGCTGTGCCGTGCGTGTGATCATTGCTTGTACAGCCCTCTCGCAGTGTCCAGAGCAAGTATGGTGGGTCTGACACACCGGTGTCAATGTGTTCTGTTTTCCATTTCCAGGAGTGTATATAGTGCGTATCACAATTAGGAGCGAAAACTGAAATCAGGAACGTGTACGAGGGATGACTGTGGGAGGGCGGCGCCAGATTTTAAGTCGCTTGTGTGGAAAAATAGCTTCGAACCGGTTCTGCTGACAGCACACCACTAGTACTGTATTCGTATGAAGAGACGGACTGGGATACACCTGAGTATCGCCAGATGTGGACAGAGAGTAGCCTAAAAGAGATTTTCACTCTGCAGCGGAGTGTGCGCTGATATGAAACTTCCTCGCAGATTAAAACTGTGTGCCCGACCGAGACTTGAATTCGGGACTTTTGCCTTTGACCGGCAAGTGCTCTACCAACTGAGCTACCCAAGCATGACTCATGCCCCGTCCTCACAGCTTTACTTCTGCCAGTATCTCGTCTCCTACCTTCCAAACTTTACAGAAGCATATTGCGGAGACATGGCTTAACCACAGCCTGGGGGATGTTCCCAGAATGGTAGAGAGAGAATTGGTAGAGCACTTGCCCGCAAGAGGCAAATGTCCCGAGCTCGAATCTCGGTCCGGCACACAGTTTGAATCTGCCAGGAAGTTTCAGAGAGTAGCCTTTTCTAAACGTCGCGATTACACTGCGATCTTACGCGGCTAGAAAGTCGTGACGATTTATTTGCGTTGACACGCTGCGAAAACTTTCATAGACCCGCCTTGGGAAGCTGTCAGGGGAAATCTGTCATGTACTTTAGGCATAAATTGTTATTTACTTATTAGCGTCAAGCTTGCAGTTAGCTGTACGATAAAAAAATAGTGGTGCAACACATAGCAGCCGAGATGACATTTTTGGCAAGATGTTTCCTGTTTCACCATTAAACAGGTGAGGTCCGAAACACAAACAAACTTGTAGTATTAGAAATATGGGCGAAGCGCCATTGTGGGAAAGGGAATTTACTTTGAAGCTGAATAAGGATATTTTGTTTGAGCGTCCGTTACCTTTGTCTAACGATAGCATTTCCTAACATTTTTAGGTGAGTCTGTAATTGCCTATAGACTGGTGTCACTGACGGAATAGCATTTTGTTCATACATAAACAGCAACAAAATTCTTCGCCATACACTAAAACCTAGTCATCGCTAGTTAAGAGTCGTCCATCGCTTTGTGACAGTGCTTACAGCACAGATAAAGCAGAACGCAAGGACACCCTAGGACTTTGGCTACCAAGTCTTTTGTGGCCGAGTGCTCGACAAAAACCTCTCGGTTAACTCTCCGCATCAAAGTCGGATAAATTCCCGAGCTTTCAATCTCTGCATCCCTCATCGTCGTCAGGGGACCAGTCCGGCTTAGTCACGAAATTCATCCAAGGTTTGGGATTTTATGCGAATGCGTCGAGACTAGTTAACCGCGAACATTACAACCCTAGTATTTTCATTGGAATTAGGTTAGTGGAGCTGGCATATTTTACAAGAGAAGCACACAGTCAACATGTCACAGCTGCTGCAGTACGATACTCTTCTCAAACATTTGGTAGAACCCGAAGTTTTTTTAGCTTTTTCAATATTACACTCGTAGTAGCGCTCTAGCCGTCGTGCAGCAGCATTAATGGCAACCGGCTAAGCCGCTAAGGAGACATCCATTAATTACGTGAACTCAAAGTGGAAGGGGAGGGCTCTGGGAAAATCTCACCATACCTGATTTACGGGAATAGTGGAAAACAAAAAACGTCGTCCAACAGTCCCGCACGTTCCAACAGTTTCCTCTGATGTGCCAACACTGCTCGGAACTTCATTGTTGAGTAAGGCAGCTGCAGCCTCAGCCAGTGAAACATGTCAAATATTTGAGAAAAAGGCCTCGTTGTGTGAAGCTGGATTAGTGTGAGTGTGTGACAATGCCGTATTCGTTACCCCAGCGTGTTGCCATTGTTGAAGCGTCCATTCGCACTGCATCTTTTGTGAAAACAAAGACTTTTGTTACAGGAACTGACTGAAAAATGGCGGCCTACGGGTTCGGTTCAAAATTCTTCCAGGAACAGACCACCACCTATCTGCACACGTGAATTGAAGAGGCAGGTGTAGAAGGTAAAGAAGTCCTCGTAAGTCAAGCCAGGACAGTGAGTCAACAGTTTCATGCGAGTGAGAGAAGTAGCAGACGTGTTTTAAGGGGACTGAAGTTAAAACCTTACCAGCTAAGCTTTGTGCAAGAACTGAAGGAGTCTGACCTGCAGAGTGCATTTCTGTTCATGGCTATTGAGAAAGGTTGCCGGTGGTGTCTTGGATCCACTAAGGCTCATCATGAGTGATGAGACGTGGCTCCATCTGTCTGGACACATAAATTCGCAAAACATCTGGTATTGGTCGACAGAAAATCCACACGCGGTCCGCGAGGTAGCCTTTCACGACGAGAAGTTTTGTGTTTGGTGCGCCTTTTCCGCCACGCGCGTTGTGTGGCCTATATTCTTTGAGATGACAGTGAATAGTGACATGTATTTGTGATTCCTGGAGGAGTTTTGTTCAAACTTGACAGAAGAGGAGCGTCAGTTATGTTACTTTCGGCAACAAGCCATAGGTTAGCTGCATCATTGTCCCGTGTGCACGACATGTTTACACCAGAGAGGACAATCAGCAAAGATTTGTGGTCACCTCGGTCACCAAACTTGTCCAGTTGTGGCTTTTACTTGTGGGGACTTTGACATGACATTTTATTTTTCATAACTATAGCGGGTTGGCTCCGAGAACCATGGGACTTAACATCTGAGGTCATCCGTCCCCTAGAACTTAGAACTACTTAAACCTAACCGACCTAAGGACATCACACACATCCATGTCCGAGGCAGGATTCGAACCTGTGACCGTAGCGGTCGTGCGGTTCCTGACTGAAGCGCCTAGAACCGCTCGGCCACACTGGCCGGCTAACTATAACGGGAAAATAGCTCAATGACATCTTATAAGGATGGTTCTTCAGAAAAAAATTTATACGCAAACAACGGGCATTTCAACGTAAATACGAATACAGTACCCATCAACTGATGGAGGACCTGGGTATGAAGAATGCTGAAATCTTCATGAGACAGCGTCGTGCTATTACCTGTCAACTGATGCAGTACCTGGTTATGGAGAATGCTGAAATCTTCTCGAGGTGATATTTCTCTCCGAACCTGCAACATTGTAATAGTGTCGTGCAATCAGTTCAAGTAACTTAATTTTTCACCAGCTGAGGTAACGCCCCTACAGAGCCGTCGGGCGTCCGGTATGGTAGCCTGCCGTTGTGTTCCAAGCATGAGGTACGCAACGAATACCGCCAGATTGCGTCACCATACAGCCATAACCACTCACGTGGCGTCTCTCAGCCTTCAGACTGCAGTCACTAAGACGAACCTCTTCCTGCTCCTTCGGCCCTCCCTTCAGTGTGTCGTACATAACCACCGATGACAGAAAGTGCTGTGAACTGCAGACTACGTCGCTTTGGCCTTATACTGACGGACATGGGGTTCCTTCAGATGACGTGCATCAGGAGCCAGCAGGTAGACATTTCAGTTGGGTGCCAGCACACAGCTCAGTACAATACTGCGAACAGTCCGTATTTACGGAGAGCTACGACTGGCAACAGTGTCTGGGAACATTACAGCAGTTATACTGGCAATATCATAGGCTTCCAAGTGGTACCATAGGCATGTAGATCATTTGTTTATTGAATTTGCGTGGTGTGAAACAAATTGAAATTCATCGACAGTTGAAGGAGACATGTGTTGATGGAGCTATGGATGTGTCGAAAGTGCGTTCGTGGGTGTCACAGTTTAATGAAGGCACAACATCGTGTGACATCAAACCGAAACAACCTCGGGCTCGCACAAGCCGGTCTGACGCCATGATCGAGAAAGTGGAGAGAATTGTTTTGGGGGATCGGCGAATGACTGTTGAACAGATCGCCTCCAGAGTTGGCATTTCTGTGGGTTCTGTGCACACAATCCTGCATAACGACCTGAAAATGCGAAAAGTGTCATCCAGGTGGGTGCCACGAATGCTGACGGTCGACCACACGGCTGCCCGTGTGGCATGTTGCCAAGCAATGTTGACGCGCAACGACAGCACGAATGAGACTTTCTTTTCGTCGGTTGTGACAATCGATGAGACGTGGATGCCATTTTTCAATCCAGAAACAAAGCGCCAGTCAGCTCAATGGAAGCACACAGATTCACCGCCACCAAAAAAATTTCGGGTAACGGCCAGTGCTGAAAAAATGATGGTGTCCATGTTCTGGGACAGCGAGGGCGTAATCCTTACCCATTGCGTTCCAAAGGGCACTACGGTAACAGGTGCATCCTACGAAAATGTTTTGAAGAACAAATTCCTTCCTGCACTGCAACAAACGTCCGGGAAGGGCTGCGCGTGTGCTGTTTCACCAAGACAACGCACCCGCACATCGAGCTAACGTTACGCAACAGTTTCTTCGTGATAACAACTTTGAAGTGATTCTTCATGCCCCCTACTCGCCTGACCTGGCTCCTAGTGACTTTTGGCTTTTTCCAACAATGAAAGGCACTCTCCGTGGCCGCACATTCACCAGCCGTGCTGCTATTGCCTCAGCGATTTTCCAGTGGTCAAAACAGACTCCTAAAGAAGCCTTCGCCGCTGCCATGGAATCATGGCGTCAGCGTTGTGAAAAATGTGTACGTCTGCAGGGCGATTACGTCGAGAAGTAACGCCAGTTTCATCGATTTCGGGTGAGTAGTTAATTAGAAAAAAAATCGGAGGCCTTAGAACTTGACTGCACCTCGTATTAGGGCTGTTGTAAAAGTATCGAAATATCCATATTTTTTCCTAAAAATATATATATATATATATCGGCGTAATTTTCTCACCTATATATCGACATCGAAACAGCAATATCGAGTGCCGATATTTTTATTTTATATTTTTTTCGCAATTTTAGATGAATATATGAAATTGTTCTTTTTGATATAGTAGTAGCATATAATTTTACCTCCACTGTGTGAGGGAGATTTACTACTTTTTCAGCTCCCGTCACGTCCAGTCTTTCTCTTTGACTGTGTCAAGTAAGTGTGGGTGGCACAAAGAAGTCCGATTGCACTGGGGGGTAGCGGTGGGAATGGAATATCAAGATTTCCAGTGTAGAGAAACAGCACACCGGTTGAAATAAAAAACAGTTTTTAACACAACTAGTGTGCTATTTCTTCACGTCGGCATTCTTCAAAACCAGCTGATGAAAAAGATGACCATCATCTAAAGGGCAAGATTGGTTTTTGCGTTGGCCGGGACGTGTGAGAGGATATGCTAAAGTAATCGGCGCTCGGCACTAGCAACAGAAACTGCGAAGTTCAACTTCACCAGGCAATTTTGACACTACAGCTGCTAGGTCAATGGCGTTTGCAGAAATGAAAAAACCGGGAAGTCGGCAAGAAGTGTTCCAGACAAATCCGCTATGTGGCGAAAAGGCACGACCGATCAATCGGACACCTTTTATTGTGCAACATAGATGTTGTTACCATCGTTAGCAAAGTACGGGGTTATTACAAATGATTGAAGCGATTTCACAGCTCTACAATAACTTTATTATTTGAGATATTTTCACAATGCTTTGCACACACATACAAAAACTCAAAAAGTTTTTTTAGGCATTCACAAATGTTCGATATGTGCCCCTTTAGTGATTCGGCAGACATCAAGCTGATAATCAAGTTCCTCCCACAGTCGGCGCAGCATGTCCCCATCAATGAGTTCGAAAGCATCGTTGATGGGAGCTCGCAGTTCTGGCACGTTTCTTGGTAGAGGAGGTTTAAACACTGAATCTTTCACATAACCCCACAGAAAGAAATCGCATGGGGTTAAGTCGGGAGAGCGTGGAGACCATGACATGAATTGCTGATCATGATCTCCACCATGACCGATCCATCGGTTTTCCAATCTCCTGTTTAAGAAATGCCGAACATCATGATGGAAGTGCGGTGGGGCGGGCTACGCGTGAAACTTGCCCGCACGCGTTCAACCGTTTCTTCGCTCACTGCAGGCCGACCCGTTGATTTCCCCTTACAGAGGCACCCAGAAGCTTTAACCTGCACATACCATCGCCGAATGGAGTTAGCAGTTGGTGGATCTTTGTTGAACTTCGTCCTGAAGTGTCGTTGCACTGTTATGACTGACTGATGTGAGTGCATTTCAAGAACGACATACGCTTTCTCGGCTCCTGTCGTCATTTTGTCTCACTGCGCTCTCGAGCGCTCTGACGGCAGAAACCTGAAGTACGGCTTCAGCCGAACAAAACTTTATGAGTTTTTCTACGTATCTGTAGTGTGTCGTGGCCATATGTCAATGAACGGAGCTACAGTGAATTTATGAAATCGCTTCAATCATTTGTAATAGCCCTGTATTTATCGCCAAGTGTGAGCGTGCATTGTCTTCCTTTAAATTCTTGCTCTAAAGGGGATAAGCAGGCAGCTAACTTGTTGATGTACAGGATATCTAATAGTAAATCAATACTTAAATATACAGTTCTGAAACCTTCAGTACATTCACAATGTGTAAAAGATATTTGTATAGTGCAGAACGTCGATATTCTTTTTGTCGATATATCGATACTTCTCTTCGATATACATTAGGGCTGTTAATGATGTTATCAAATATCGATGTACCGGATTCCCGATATTTTTAAACATATCAACTGGCCTACTCAGCATACGCTGGCCGCGGAGCGCCTTCGCGCAGGCATTAGTCGAGTCGTGTCGCTGGTTACCTGCACGGACCGAACTGTTTTTAACGGATGTGGTTTCAACAAGGAATTTATACCCATTCGGCTCACAATATAGCCCTGACAAATCCGTATTTATTCGTGGTAGGACGTCAGTCACAGTCCTCACAGGTCGGCGTAGCGAGGGCTTTATTATAACTGTTCTTACGAAAATAAAGTAGTACGGGTTAACAACTCGGTGTTGACGTGTTTCTGTATCTTATGGGCCCAGTGCCTGCATAATACTAACAAATATCAAGAGAGAACCTCAGCCGAGAACGCCAGACCCGTAATTGTCTCATAATTTGTCATTTCTTTGTGCCGTCACATATCCCTTACAGTTGAAAGGTGGCTACACTGTGCCACTGCGCCAGAGATTGCGCCAAAGAGTACTATTAAACCGCCTCCACAGTGGTTGTCGAGAGTTCATGGCAGTCAGTGCTTGTTGAGAGTTCATGGCAGTTAGTGCTTGTCGAGAGCTCGTGGCAGTGTGTGTTAAGGGTTCGTGCCGAGATGTGCTAGTGGGCACTGCTTGTCGTGAAGTCGGAGTAAGATGTTGTAGTAAAGAGTGTTGTTCCATGTTTTATGCAGTTATTTGATGGGAGAGATAGCAGATGTTATTGTGTGCATTTCGTCAATATATATGAAGGTAAAAACTACAATGTTCTTTTATTAATTGTGTGTCTGAAATAATGCGTCACTACAGGTTCAGTCAACAAAGCATCTGGCTTGTGGTCTTGTATTAGAGTGAATTCTGGTTTTCTTGCGTAATTATAGTTTTTCTAAATTTCTTTTGTCACGTCAGTATAATTGATATTTAAGAATTCTTGTCTTGTTTGAGAAGAACCGTGCCAGATGTGGACGTTGAGTCACACTCCCACATATAGAACAGTTACTTTTGTGCTTATTGGTTTGTAGGTTTTATAGTTGCTGGGGGACTTAATTAATTAACTGTGTTTACGAAAATTTTCTTACATTGTTTGTTGCAGTCAGATAGCGTAATAATACTAGTCAGGGCCAACCGATTACGAGACTTGCGTAATCGGACAGACAGCTACTAAATACTAAAAATATTTCCAATCTTATTTAATTAAGCCCCCATGCACGTGGCGACCGCTGCTTCGGATCGTCCCTTGGATTCTTCTGATTGTGAAAATTGTAGACTGTAGTATTGTTGTAGTAATTTGTAGTTTAGTAATTGTAGGTTATATTGCATGTGTAGATTTGGTAATTGGCATTCTTCTAATGATATTTTTTTCTCAGAATTTAAATTATTGCCTTGTATACGCGTTTGACAAATTAGTGCAATTATTTCAATTGTTCGATTGATCGTGTCTGAGGGAGACATTTCATGTGAATAGTATTGTTGGAGATAAAGAGTCATTGTGTGTAATTTTCGTACAGTGACGAATCTTTCGTATATTTTGTAAATGATTACGCGATCAATGAAAAAGGCAAAAATGATGAATAGTGAGAATGACGAAATTGTTCACATGGCGAACTCGCCAACACAGGAAAACAGTATGGTGGATAATGAGGTGGAAAACAATGTGATAAGTCGGGAAAATAGTCCGGAACCATTTCAAAATTTTTCTCAATCAGAAAATTTACAGAATCTGAGATTAACGACAGAAGATTCTGGAATAGTATCGAACACAGATAGCTTTACAGCCATGCAGAAGGAAGCTGGTTTGGTGGGAAATGTGAGGGGTGAAAAGAATTTTGAAACAGTTACTATGGAGCAGTTGATGAGTGCTATATTAAATGTTGGATCACAGTTACGATCTGAATTAAAAACAGATATGGAAACACAAATAGGAACTATTAAAACAGAGATGGGAACTTTACGGGCTGAATTAAAAGCTGATATGGGAACAATGGAAACTCGGTTAGGATCTGAATTTAAAACAGAGATGGGAACTTTGGAAACACGGATAGATTCACGAATAGGGACATGTTTCAAAAATATGAAAGATGAATTAAAGAAAGAAATCAGAGAAGAAGTACAACCGATTTTGAATTCTCACAATAATAGATTAATTGCAGTAGAAATCAGACAAAGGGAACAGGATAGAGAACAGGAAGAAAGAGATCGCGTGATAGTACAGAATTTTTCAGAGTTAAAATTACAACGTGCAAAGGATAAGAAAGAAATATTTGAAAGAATCGAGGAATCCGTACCAAATGACAGAATAAATAATCTAACACGACAATATGAACAGTTAACTACCAAATGTGACAATACTGAAACCCGAGTCGCGACACTTACGGAAGACGTAAATAAACAGAAAGAACAATTAGGTGACTTATCGGAAAGAGTTGAGGAAATTTCAGATAAACTGACAAATCTTAGTTTACATGGGGACAGAGATTCAGATGATACGGCTCCATTGCCATTTGCAGAAACCGAAGAATACCAGAACATAAATAAGCATGTTGAAAATCAGGGAAAATTTAATGAACGCGTGAAAAGGGAATTTGAGGCATTACGAAAGCAAGTCAAGCAAATTGAAGGCGAAATAGTAGGAAAAGACAGTAGAAGAAACTTAGATTCACAGATACCAGAGGGGTATGAAGAAAGTAATTTATTTCATTTACGGGATGCAACAAGAGAGCGCCAGGCGCGCGAACTTTACAATAATCGACATTCGGACTGGGACAGACGCGGTAGGTCTTCGTCGCCACGAGGCGAAAACTTTGACTATAAACGCTTTTTGACTGTCCGGAAATTTAAGATCTTCCGTAACTCTAAGAATGACATACATCCATGTGCATGGTTAGATCAATTCACGTACGCACTTCCGCCAAAGTTGCCATTAAGTTACAAACTTGAAATTATGTGCAGTTATTAAAGTCCTCAGGGGATTCACTACTCTAAGTGAATATGTGCCGTAGCGAGCATAGGGCCCCGAGCTGTAGTGGTGCTATTTCCCTTTTAGTTTTCTGTACCGCTGCCTACTCTTTTACTATTCTTTGCATCTGTCAAACGAACTCTTCGACTATCAGTCTATCTAGACAGTAGATAAACAATAACCGGATTTGACTAATTTACCCAAATGTGAATTCGGAAATTACCATGTGGAGTTACTGTACCTTCAGCAGCATTCATTTGTAGTTAAATGAAATTTTACCTGTTTCTCTTCGTGACAATATTACTTCATATGTTGACGACATTCTTATTGCTGAACATTCTTGGAGTAAGCACAACAAAATTTTGGATTCATTATTACGTATTTTTGCAAGAGTTGGCATTACAGAGAACTTGGAAAAATCTGAATTTGGTCGTTCTCAGGTGAAATTTCTCGGTCACATTATTTCTACAGAAGGTATTCTCCCTGATCCAGAGAAACTAGACGCTATTCGTAATTATGCTGTTCCTACTACAAAACGTGACGTTCGTAGTTTCCTTGGTGTCTCTAATTTTCCTAGACGCTTTGTTAGTTTGGACGATTTGGCCACACCTCGTTTTTGCGATCTATCTGGAAAGTTCTTTTTAAACGAAAATCGGTCGACAACTCCGTTTGGTTAGTTTGTATTCCTGATGAGTGGGTCAATAAATTGATTTGGTATACGCATTTCAGTTATGCACACTTTGGTCCCCGAAAATGCTTTCATAAATTACGAGAAAGTTGTTACTTCAGTAATATGGAAAAACGTATTCGATCTGTTCTTGCCAAATGTAAATTATGTCAAATGGCTAAGCCTCCAACGATTTCTCACAGAGCACCGTTGTTTCCCATCATTCCAGCGAAATTAAAGGAGATGGCTGCAGTCGATTTGTTTGGTCCAGTGGTTCGTTCTACTAATGGTTTTGCGTACATTTTCGTAGCAGTGGAACTGACGTCAAAATATGTGTGTTTTACACCTTTACGCAAAGCAACAGCTCGTTCAGTATCTAACGCTTTTATCAAACATTTTCTTAAAGAAGTCGGTCACGTTGATAAGGTTATATCAGATAATAGATCACAGTTTCGCTCTAAAATTTGGCTTCGTACTCTTCAGCGTCGTAAAATTAAACCAATTTTCATTTCACTTTTTCACCCTCAATCTAACGCTTCAGAGAGATGGATGAAGGAAATCAATAAATTGTGCCGTCTTTATTGTCATCAGAATCACAGAACTTGGGATCAGTATCTTCATATTTTTCAAAATATTCTGAATGAACTCCCTAATGATTCAACTTCTTTACCGCCTTTATTGACATTAAAAAACAAAGCACCGACAAATCGCATTTCTGAAATCGTTCCTTTTCCGCCTTCCCGGAAACTGCGGCATTCTGAAGTTGTCAACCTGGCTCTACGAAATATTGTATCTGCGGCTGCTAGAAGAGAGAAATCATCTAAGCGTCCTGGTCGTTTAAAAATCTTGTCAGTTGGTCAAAAGGTATTAATTAAATCTCATCGTTTGTCGCACAAAGGAAAAGGCTTGTGTCGCAAATTTTTTCTGCTTTATAACGGTCCATATAGAATTCGCAAATTATACATGATAACACTGTTGAAGTATAAACTCTTAAATCTCGACGCTCTAAAGGAATACATCATATATCTAACGTAAAAATTTTTGTGGAATGACATACTTTGGAGAACTAACAGCCACATGTAAACATGCGGAGAGTACAAGGATACCGCGCTGTGTTTTGGCGGCGGCACATACTCAAAGCAACAGTCAAGTCTGCGCGCCGCACAAGGCAGTCGTTGACCGCGAACAATAGCTTCCTACGTCACGCGGCTACAGCTGATCGAGCGCTCAGTGCGAATGCACTGACAGCCGTAAACAAATACACAGTCTAATTTCTCCGATTAAATTCAGTATAAAGCTATAGTGACTTGATGAATTCTGTTATTAACATTCAGTATTTTTCAGGATACGGTTGTGTAAAATATTTAAGAACTTCAGGTAAATTCTGTGCGTGTCCGACGTTAAGACGACTTGCTATCGAGAAAATTTCAGGAAGAATGTAATTACGAAGAAGAAACTAATTAACTAAAAAAGGTAACTATTAATTGAGTTCATTTTCAGGTAACATAAATTCACTTAGGTACGTACTTTAGACGTAATTTGCTGCTCACGATTACGTGATTCATACTTTGTGCTAATTTCATGTTCTATGAATTTACGTGTGAAGCGACGCGCTTGCGTACGTTAACTGAATTTGACAATGATTATTAATGAACTGGGTTGTAACTTGTGTATATTATGCATTGCTTGGCTGCACTGCTTTTTCACTGATGGCATTTTTTAATTATGTGCCTGCTGTGCTTATTTATTTAAATTATAATTGTCATCTGATTAATTGTGCTGACTGTGGTTATGTATGTAAGTTATACTTTGTCATTTATCTGCTTGCGCCTTCATGTTTACTTATTAAGATTACATATGAACATTTAATTGCTTATGCTGATGTGACACTAATGACCTGTTTATTACGTAAGATATATGTTTACTGCTATGCGTATGGATTGCATATTTACACATTTCTGTTTTGTTGTCATAACTACTCTTTAATTTGGTGTATAGCAATGCTGATGTACTGTGTATAAACATAGAGTTTAGGTCACACTATTGGATTAATTATAGATTGTTCGCTTGGCAGAGCCTCGTTGTAAGAATTGTGCTGCATATACTTGTTGACATTCTGTTCTCTGCTGGTATATTTACTCGCTATTGCTTGTTTTGCTTACGCTAAGTGCCTTATATTTTTAAGATAAGAAAATTAACTGCTATAATTCGACGAACGACATTGGTACAAAGAACTTCGTTGAAGTCACATGAGCTGAGGTTTTATGGAAGGTGTATAAATTTATGCTAATAGGAAGGAAGCTAACGACATGACAGACCAAAACTAGGTTTAGACCATTAACAATTATTACACTGCATTTTTCGTGAGCAATTGAAATAGGAAGTGACACTTGACACAAAAAATACTCCACATGTTTGCTTCTGCTATGATTCTTGAAGTGGTGTACACACTGTGAAACATTATGATTATTCACACTCCGTAATCGTACTTAATTACTGAGAGTTATTCGAACTAAGTCTGTTAGAGGTCAGGTATGCATTTCTTTTATTTAATGATGGACAAGGAACCAAAATGTATCTTATAATTTATAATGAGTAGAAAATTTGGGTCAGATGGATTACACAGAGGTTGTGTGTTGACAATGTGTCTTCGGATTGTATGAGATGGTGAGGTTTGCATTAGGATTTTATCTGTACTTGTTCAAGGAGACTGACTAGAGGAAAGAGTTGTTATGGAAGTGAAATGATATTGGTGCTGAGGTTTATATGTAGCGACGTATTATTGAGGTATTGAGAGTATATTAAGTTGTTGATTATTGGAGTTTTTGTGGACAAGAGGTAAGGTAAATGATATTGATGATAAGACGTATTGAAGAGGTATTATTGAGGTATTATTGAGATTGTGTGAAGCTGATGATTATTGGAGTTTTGGTGTATAAGAGGTAAAGTAAGTGAGGAGCATATTTTTTTTGTTGGTCTTATGGAACAAGGAGGATGAAGATAGCAGACTAGAACACTAAAATAGAAGGAAGATAGTCTATACACACACTTTGTTAAATAACTAAGCAGTATATACTTTTCTTTGAAGAGAGGAAGTATTTGCATATCTTGGCTCACTGACAGTTGTTCAACAACAGTACATTTTGATCTGGCTTGGCAAACATTGGTCTTGACATGATGACTATGACGTTGACTTAACTATTATTGACTATTATACATTGCTGCCAGTACTACTTGATACACATGATGAACATCAGATTTAGACAGAATTTCATTTACACAATTAAAACTATTCAGTTACACAGTAGTACTAATGTGGATGAAAGATGAGTGAGTGTGTTTTGTGTGTTTTCCTTTCCTAATCCTACCCACCTATCTCCTAAATATTATTTTATTTGTTGGTAGTGGCTTGCACTGACACCCATGAATATTATAGGTTTACTGGTATTTGTGTATTGTAATAGTTAATAGGACAATTATCTGACATCATTTGTGTGTTTGTTATGATTTGTATCTTACTGTAAAAGCATTTGTATGTGCATTCAAACTATTGTTCATGCCTGGACTATCTGATTAGTGAAGATAAATATTCTGAACTGTTACCTGCACTTTTCAACATGATGTGTGACATTTAGTCATGTTTAATTTCTGCTGATGAATTGTGTGATCAGTGATTGTAAAAAAAATTATGGACTGTTACTTGTACCTTTCCTTCATGATTGGTGCCACTAGGACATGTTTAATTTCTGCTCATAAACTCTGATGAACAGTGTGATCAGTGTTAGTGAATTTTGTGGAACTGCTTCTGCTGAGAAATGTGACTTTTTGGTGTCTGCACCTGCACTCAACATTGCTGGGTGCAACTGATGAACTGTTTCTACTGAAGTAATGTCACTTGTTGCTGTTTGCACCTGCTCAACATTGCTGGGTGCAACTGATGAACTGTTTTTACTGAAATGATGTCACTTGTTGGTGTCTGCACCTGCTCTCAACATTGCTGGGTGCCTCTGATGGACTGCTTCTACTGAAATAATGTCACTTGTTGCTGTCTGCACCTGCTCAGCATTGCTGGGTGCAACTGATGGACTGCTTCTACTGAAATGGTGTCACTTGTTGCTGTCTGCACCTACTCAACATTGCTGGGTGCAACTGATGGACTGCTCCTACTGAAATGATGTCACTTGTTGGTGTCTGCACCTACTCAACATTGCTGGGTGCAACTGATGAACTGCTTCTACTGAAAAGATGTCCCCTATTGCTGTGAGCACCTACTCAACATTGCTGGGTGCCACTGGTGGACTGCTTCTACTGAAATGATGTCACTTGTTGGTGTCTGCACCTGCTCTCAACATTGCTGGGTGCAACTGATGGACTGCTTCTACTGAAATGATGTCACTTGTTGGTGTCTGCACCTGCTCTCAACATTGCAGGGTGCAACTGATAGACTGTTTCTGCTGAAATGATGTCACTTGTTGGTGTCTGCACCTGCTTAACATTGCTGGTGCCACGGATGAACTGCTTCTACTGAATTAATGTGACTTGTTGCTGGGTGTACCTGCTAAACTTTACTGGGTGCCACTGATGAACTGCTTCTACTGAATTAATGTGACTTGTTGCTGGGTGTACCTGCTAAACTTTACTGGGTGCAACTGATGGACTGCTTCTACTGAAAAGATGTCACCTGTTAGTATCTTTTTTTTTGTATAAACTAATCATTGAAAGCATTTTATGTGAACATTTGTATAAACTGATTTTTTGTATATTGTGTAAACTATTATGTAAAGTCACATGTATGAAAAGAAGTTGTATTGCTTACTGTATTTCATATATTAGTTTAGTGAAAGGTCAGTGCAAAGCCAAAATTTTTAACTAATTATGTGATATTTAGGTATTAATATTATCTTTTATTTTTGTCTGTATTTTTGTGGACGAATTTGGTGGTATTTTCACCACCAATGCTGGCAAAAATACCATCAAATTCTGGCCTGTGGAGGAGGGGCATATGAAAGGTGGCTACACTGTGCCACTGCGCCAGAGATTGCGCCAAAGAGTACTATTAAACCGCCTCCACAGTGGTTGTCGAGAGTTCATGGCAGTCAGTGCTTGTTGAGAGTTCATGGCAGTTAGTGCTTGTCGAGAGCTCGTGGCAGTGTGTGTTAAGGGTTCGTGCCGAGATGTGCTAGTGGGCACTGCTTGTCGTGAAGTCGGAGTAAGATGTTGTAGTAAAGAGTGTTGTTCCATGTTTTATGCAGTTATTTGATGGGAGAGATAGCAGATGTTATTGTGTGCATTTCGTCAATATATATGAAGGTAAAAACTACAATGTTCTTTTATTAATTGTGTGTCTGAAATAATGCGTCACTACAGGTTCAGTCAACAAAGCATCTGGCTTGTGGTCTTGTATTAGAGTGAATTCTGGTTTTCTTGCGTAATTATAGTTTTTATAAATTTCTTTTGTCACGTCAGTATAATTGATATTTAAGAATTCTTGTCTTGTTTGAGAAGAACCGTGCCAGATGTGGACGTTGAGTCACACTCCCACATATAGAACAGTTACTTTTGTGCTTATTGGTTTGTAGGTTTTATAGTTGCTGGGGGACTTAATTAATTAACTGTGTTTACGAAAATTTTCTTACATTGTTTGTTGCAGTCAGATAGCGTAATAATACTAGTCAGGGCCAACCGATTACGAGACTTGCGTAATCGGACAGACAGCTACTAAATACTAAAAATATTTCCAATCTTATTTAATTAAGCCCCCATGCACAGTGCAGCACTATCATACCAGTGTTTCATTATAAAACGAACAATCGACCACTTTAACAATCCCCTGCCATTCTCGATTCTTTTAGTTTTCATTATACTTTATTCTTCGAAAGTTTGCTATAAAAAATTGGAAACTGGTGGACGTTACTTTAAGCGCCACGTGAAAACATAAAAAGCGAGTTAGGAACGCTCATGTTGCTTTCAGTTAGCGGGTGACTTCCGTAACTGCACGGATCACCGCCATGATACATAGTTACTTAGCACGATGAAATGTAGCGAACGCCGTTGTGGTCTTCTGCCGTAATTTCATGTATAAGGGCCGTGTTTGCGACGAAACCGTAATACGAAAGAGATTTACAAGAGAGTCACATTCCCTATCTCTTTGACGAATTCCACTTAATTGCTTAGGCTGTGGCTCGTGTATCTTCATTACCTGACGTCGAGGCCTTGCGCAATCAGACGGCGCCCAAGATGCGGTGCAAGCGCTGCAGATGTTATGAGTTATGGACCGTAAAGTGCGCGCCGGCATCGATAAGTGTTGTCGACAGGCGTGGGAGTCGCCGCTTATCGAAACGCGCGCGCAGTGGTCGACCGACCTCGACAGCTCCCGCCCCTTCCCTCCTTCCACTCAGGCGACAGTTACTCCCACGGCGCGCCACCGTCGTCCGCCATCACACAGAACCCTGAACTCACCGCTAGAGGCGCCACCTGTCACGCCATGCTACCGGTATTTGGCAGGCTCTAACCCGAAAAATTTCGCTGAGGGCATCTGCGATAAGTTCAGACAGGAGGGTGATTTCAGATTACTGCGCTCACACGGTTCGCGCTAAAGCATAGAAAACCTCACCGGTCTCGTCAAGCAATGAAATACAAAAACCTTAAATTTATATCATCTGTACACTACAAACGAAAAAGTCTATACTACAGATAAATTCTGCCTTTCACTTTACGCTCCAGGCTGAAAGTTATTTTTCATTGATTATAATCTTATTAATCATTACACTGGTGAGGTTTCCTCCACTCCTCCTTCATGGAAGTAGTGCAATAGCCTACCCGAAACTGAAAATCAGTATATTCCTAACACGTATTTTATTCAGAACGTTGTTGCGCCCAGCGGCTGTTTTATCGACATGTAAATCACAGATTTCAGCTATCAGTCATCCTTTTTAAATTTTATTGGCAGATCTAGATTTCAGCTAGAAACTAGCCATTCTCAATGCACTATAATTCTTGATCAATGCATGTAATGCCTGTTGGTCGGGTTTCATCCACAGTTCATCGGTAGTATTCAATGAATCCTCGCCTCCCACGACTTCTTGTCACGAACCGCGACTAGCATGGCGCAGCATTCTTCATCGATGGTTTCGACAGGCGTGTAGCCCCATGCACATTCTTGATTCTCCGATCGATGTCTGCCGATGTTTGTCCTTCGACAGCCAAGAACAGAGTAACAGTGCGATTGTCCTGTTTAGACGTACCCATCGCCATAGTTCACGTTTCCGCATTTACAGCACGCACGTCGAAAGATGCGAGTGTCACACTAATACCTTGCTTACACGTTTGTGGTCATATATGCGCATCGGAGTCGGGTTACATTACATATTCAGTGGAGCAACGCCCTCAAAGGGAAACTGTTTGTTCGCCCCTTATAATTCTGAAGATCGGATTGCTTTCAAATACCCCACATCACGGTACGCACTAGGGATGGAAAAAACCGGCCGGTTAAAACTAATAAGGGTATTTTGGTTCTCAATGACCAGTATTTTTCGGTATTTGTATGGTCTCGCTTATAACAGGTGTTTTTATTTTTATCTTTAGGTAATAACCGAGTTAAAAAACCGACCTATCAGTTAGACATAGCAGTAATGCTAAAATATTTCATTTTAAGTAAATCTTTTTTAAAAAAGGAAAAACTTTTATTTGTAAAATTTGCATTGGTTTGAAATATTGCGTTATTATAGAAAATCGGAAAAGCGATCAGTGCTATTTTAGTAACAATGCCGACAGAAATGAGCAATAAACACATGGCATAAGAATTGGTTGAGCATAGCTGAGACAATAATGTCCCTCTTGCCATGTGTCATGGCTCAAGGTGTGCTGGTGTTAAGCTGTCGCCAGTACACCGGTCGGCAAAGATGTAGCAAGAAGATCGATAGTAGGTGCTGGATCAAGTGCGCCTATCAGGAGGGAGGCCAAAGACAGACTTGCAAGCAGTATGCCGCCAACGCCCTCTCGGCCGCAAGTATATAGCTCGCCACTGCGGACCGGAGGGCTCAGTCAGTCAGTCTGTCTCAGTCACTCAGTCACTATTCCAGTTGACGTCTGTCAGTTCACATCACGGCTACAAGAGTGTATAGCGCCCGGGATAGTGTTTATAGCGGGATCTGTACTTCACCAACAGTGAGACTAATGTAGACTATTACTGAAGAGCTTGTATCAAAATACATGGACTTTCTTAAAGACAAGTAGCTCCCTATTTAAGTAAATAAAAAACCCTTTTTAATATATGTGTGCAGTTGTCTTGTAGAAAGAGGATACTGCCGGCCACCAAACAACATCATCTCCCTTGATTCCGTGGTACAAGGCTCAACATAAGGTACACGTGCAAGATACGCCCCCACATGGCCTATATGGTAGTTGCTATTGCAGAATGGCACCAACCACAGTCTGGAAATATTTTTGTGAAGTGACGTAGTAATGAAGTACAGTGCATCATTTCCTTTAAATGATTTCTAAGAAATAATACAGGAGGAAGCTATTATGGTAACAGTAATAAATTAAAAATTTAACAACAGTTCATTCACAACATACAATAAAAACAGCTAGCAGCTTTTCTACTGCCTGTGTCTTCATAACACTCCTTTACGTGCTTGCACGGACAAATGAACACGAGAAACACAGAGTGCGTCAACCTCTGTTTTCACCCTTTAGCACTTCCTGTTAGTAATGCACAGGTAGTGGCATCATCCCCGATTATAAAATGATTTTTGAGCAGAATTTCAAATAATTTAGAATCAATACGAGAATACTTGTGGTTTTTTCTAGTACTCAACCACTTACCACTTTTCGAGAAAAGTGGCGAAAAGTTGGTAAATTTTTTTTTTATTATCCTATTTAATTTAATATTTTGATTATGTGTGTCTTGAAACAGAGAGAGTGAAAGTTCTTCAATCTTTGTTGAATTTCTAAGTTAGTTACGTGAAACAAAAAAAAGGAGAAAATCAGTTATTTCAGAAACCGGTTACTTTCAGCCATCTTAACAATATTGTTAAACATTTTGGGGGGAGGGGGACCCGTATAACCGCTGAAACCGGTATAACCGAAAACCGGTTGTTTCAGCGATAACCGCTATCTCTAGTGCGCACACTGAGAAGTGGGCACTGCCGTCAGTCCATGTTGTTGTTGTCACATCACATACCATTTTCGTCCAACCACAACGGCTGAGGCGAACTGGTACGTTCACAACGAAGATGGTGGTCCACTTTCGATTCTGAAGAGGACGCCCTTCGTCACGCAGAAGAGAACCCGAAACATATGCCCGTTTCATGATCTACTGTAGACCACACGGTCAGAGCTTATAGTCTCCGGTGTGCGTATGACGCGGGAGATCTGAAACTGATGCGATCATCAAACTTACTTTATATCCAAGCGGAACACTTTCCGACGAGGGTTCCATGTTAAGACTTTGCCTGCTAACTCCTCTCTATAACCTGTATAAGTCTGTAGAATGTATTACGAAACACACTCCATAGAAAATTTATTGCTACTGGAAGAGATTTACGGTATCGATTGCAGGCCCGTACGCCTAATAAAAGCGTTATCTTTTCAGTTTCATCACAAAGCAATAGCGTATCTTTATACAGAGTTATAATTTTCCGACAGTTGGCAGGTATGTTATCTGCAGGAGGCACACGACGGTGTGGCCTTCATATAATGGATGGAGTACCGGCGCGAGGTCGTAAGCAATCGCTGGCGTTATAATTGCGTGCAAATTATTCTAATTAAGAGCGATAAGACGTGCAGCGTCTGATCAACGCCTCAGACGACAACATTATGCGAATTTCGCCCATCAAAGATAAAAAGGATACCATTCGAGATAGAATTAAAGTTTTCCACTAATGCCGTTAGGTAAGGAGGTAAATACGTGTGTGAGATCACGCAGCGTTCGAGTGTGGGGATCTTGACTCAATTAGACACAATGAAAGAGGCTCGGGAGGACGGGGAAAATGGTGAGGTCGTGCCGTAATGCGGAAACGGTGCGATTTGCCTAACGTGCAAAAGCGTAAGCAAATTGGCTTTCGAGCAGATCGTGGGAGCATTTGCCAAAAGTCAAGGATTTTAAATTTTTTACGTGCCATTGCGGTTAAAATATACCGTCATGGCAAAATGGTGCTACCCAAATCCGGCCCCCATACATGACAGGGGTGAACGAGAGCAGCAGATACGTCTGCCGGCGAAAAGACGTGAACCTTTTGAGCAGCTGACCGCCCAGATTAACGAAGGAGCTACTAACAGTGTCTCCTCAAAGACCGTTCAGCAAATGTTGCTGCGTATGGGCTTCCGCACCAGACGACTGCTTCATGCACCTACGACGATTGCTGGAATTTGCACGCGAGTAGCTCAACTGGACGTCCACAGAGTGACGACACATGAATTTTTCGGATTAAACACGTTTTATGTTCCATCGGACTGATGGCGTGTACGGCGTGAATCGTTCGGAAGTTAGGAGGGAGCGTTATGATCTGGGGAATATTTCCGAGGCATCTCTGGGTTATCTCGTCATTATGGAAATCTCAATCGATCAACGTAAGTATGCATTTATCCTTAGGGACCATATCCACCACTGCATGCAATTTGTTTTTCCTCGGGGCGATAGCATCTACCATCAGGACAATGCAACATGTCACACAGCTCACAGTGTATGCGCGTGGTTCGAAGAGCACCGCGATAAGTTTACCGTACCCACCTGGCCACCAAACTTCCCTTCTTAATCCAATGGCGAATCTGTGGGATCACCTCGATCGGGCTGTTCGCGTCATGGATCCTAAACTGAGAAACCTCGCGCAGTTGGGCACAGCGCTGGAGTCGGCGTGGCTCCACGTCCCTGTCGGTACGTCCCAGAACCTTACTTACTCTCGTCCTGCAAGCCACGCATTGCAAAAGGTAGTTAGTCAGGCTTTTGACAGGTGGTTACATTAATGTGACTGGACTGCGTAATAACCACTAAGAGCATGGGCCGAGAGAAAACTCGCGCAAGCGCTCTTGGGATGAAGTTTCCTTCTGCTTCTTCGCGTGGCCCCTATCGGGACGCCGCGGAATCTTTCCCTCAGTGATTAGAGAAGCAATATATTTCGAGCACTCGTAACTTGACGGTATGAGCAGGTACATACTTCAATGAGATTTTCACTCTGCAGCGGAGTGTGCGCTGATGCGAAACTTCCTGGCAGATTACGACTGTGTGCAGGACCGAGACTCGAACTCGGGACGTTTGCCTTTCGCGGGCAAGTGCTCCTTTCTTCCAGGAGCGCTGGTTCTGCAAGGTTCGCAGAAGGGCTTCTGTGAGGTTTGGAAGGTAGGAGACGAGGTACTGGCGGAAGTAAAGCTGTGAGGGCGGGTCAGGAGTCGTGCTTGGGTAGCTCAATTGGTAGGGAACTAGCCCGCGAAAGGCCAAGGTCCCGAGTTCGAGTCTGGTCCGGCACACAGTTTTAATCTGCCAGGAGATTTCAGGTACACACTTCATTGTTCTTGTCAGCAATTTGGATGTATGAGTCGTTGAGCTCATTGTACGATAGTCCTCGCACTTAGCAGCACTTATTAAAATCGACACTGGGTGGATGATGATTTTGCTGAAAGTCTGTTTCCACACTCATAGAATCTACACACCAACTTGAATAGGTACTTGGTTGCCAATTCCCCCGCCCCCCCTCCGTCGCCCACAGTCCCCCCTACCAGTGATTTCAGAAATTCCGAACGAATCTTGTCCATCCTTCTACTTTATTTGTTCGCAAGACTTCCAAAGCTCTGTTAAACTCTAATATAGGATCCCTCATAAGTTCCATATCGACTTCCATCTCTTCCGCCATCACGTTATCAGACAAGAACTCAGTTATTCTTTCTCCTCTCTTATTCCTACTACCAAGCCCATATCCACCCGCAAATTTTTAATCTAATCCTTCCCATACTACTACGTTTCACTTCGTCATGGTTATAAGATTATCATCTTCTTATACATGCTGAACTATCCGATCAAAAACCTCATATATATTTCCTCTATCTCTTAATCTATTGCAATAAATTTAAATTACTAATAGCAAATACACTGTTCAAAAATCGCAGTAGGAGCAAGTATACCCGGAAAAGGTCTGACGATACGGGAAGTTTCTTCCGTTTCTCAAATGGTTCAAATGGCTCTGAGCACTATGGGACTTAACTTCTGAGGTCATCAGCCCCCTAGAACTTAGAACTACTTAAACCTAATCACACACATCCATGCCCGAGGCAGGATTCGAACCTGCGACCGTAGCAGTCGCGCGGTTCCAGGCTGTAGCGCCTAGAACCGCTTGGCCACTCCGGCCGGCTCCGTTTCTCACGTCGATATGTAATCTGAACTATTGTTGTTGGCGTCGGTTTGCTGTCGATTCTGATAAAAACAACGCCGTCATCGATGTGTTCTCAGCTAAAAAGTCTCTGTCCTACTTTTCTATTCGCAACAAATTCTACTCCTGTTATTGCTCTTTCTGCTGCTGTTGCTATTAACCCTATATTCGTCTGATCAGATGTCCTTATCTTCTTCCCATTTCAATTCAATGAACCCCACTATACCTGGACTAAGCCTTTGCGTTTCTCTTTTCAGATTTTCTATCTTCCCACCACATTCATACTGCTGACCGTTCAAACTCCGAGCAGTACCCTTTCTTTTGTTATTCAATTTTTTTCTCATGGTCACCTCCACCTTTGCACCCGAAGATCGGAATGGGGGACTATTCCGAAATCTTTTGCCAAAGGAGAGAGCATGATGATATTCTTCAATTATAGGCCAGAAATTTCGTGTGTCTTTAATACAGCGGTTTCCATTGCCACCGGCACCCTCATGCCGTTGACAATTGCTAATTCCTTTGGCTTTTAGGACAGGTTTTGCTCCTCCCCCCCTCCCCCTCCGTGCCCAAGAGCAAGAAGCTGCGGTGACAAGGCTGTTGGGCAGTTGGCAGAACGAGTGTTGTGGCATCTTCTACCAAGACTATTCGCCCGCCATTGCTGTTAAGTTTTATTCACAGTGTGGGCACAGGACGTTCTGATTGCTATACATGGATCGTTGTTATGGCTGCTATACACTAAGGTCACAGAAGTTATGGGATACCTCATTTAGATCGCCGTAGTACAGCAGCTCGACGCGGCAAAGACTCAACAAATCGTTGGAAGTCCCCTGCCGAAGCATTGAGCCATGTTACCTCTATAGCCGTCAATAATTTCAAACGTGTTTCCGGCGGAGGATGTTGTGCACGAACTGACCTCTTGATTACGTCCCACAAACGTTCGATGGGATTCATGTTGGGAGATCTGTGTGGCCAAAATATTCGCTCGAACTGTCCAGAGTGTTCTTCAAATCAATCGTGAACAACTGTGGCCCAGTGATACGACACCGTTGTGTGGGAACATGAAATGGCTGAATGGCTGCAAATGGTCTCCAAGTAGCTGAATGCAACCATTTCCAGTTGGACAAGAGGAACCACTACATTCCATGCAAACACAGCCCACACCATTATGGAGCCACCACCAGCTTGCACAGTACCTTGTTGACAGCTTGGGTCGCCGGCCGGGGTGGCCGAGCGGTTCTAGGCACTACAGCCTGGAACCGCGCGACCGCTACGGTCGCAGGTTCGAATCTTGCCTCGGGCATGGATGTGGGTGATGTCCTTAGGTTAGTTAGGTTTAAGTAGTTCTAGGTTCTAGGTGTCTTATGACCTCCGATGTTAAGTCCTATAGTGCTCAGAGCCATTTGAACTATGTTTGAACAGCTTGGGTCCATGGCTTCGTTGGGTCTGCGCCACACTTGAACTCTACCGTTAGCTCTTTCCAATTTAAATCGGGACTCATCTGATCAGACCACCGTTTTACAGTTGTATAGGGTCCAGTCGATATGGTCAAGAGCCCAGCTGAAGAGCTGAATGAAATGACGTACTGTTAACAAGGCAGTCGCGCCGGTCGCCTGCTTTGCCATATTCAGTTAACGCCAGACGTCGCCGCAATGTCCGAACGGATACGTGCATCGTAAGTTTCTCATTGATTTCTGCCGTCATTTCAAGCAGTGTTGCTTGTTTGTTAACACTGACAACTCTACGAAAATGATGATGCTCTCGGTCGTTAAGTGAAGGCTGTCGGCCACGTCGTTGCCCTTGGTGAAATGTGGTATTCTCGGCACACTCTTGATGCTGTGGATCTCTGAATACTGAATTCTCTAACGACTTCCAAAATGGAATGTTCCATGCGTAAAGCTCCAACTACCACTCAACCTTCGAAGTGTGCTAATTCACGTCGTGCGGCTATAATCACGTCGGAGATCTTTTCACATGAACCACCTGTGTACAACGGACACCTCTGCCAATGCGCTGTCCTTTTATAGCTTGTGTACGCGTTAATACCGGCATCTGTATATGTACACATAACTATCCCATGACTTTCGTCACCACAGTGTCATGAAAGCTGTGGGCACAGTGCTGGATGAACACCATTATCTTACCTTGAATGCTAACGAAGGAAAAAACACTCTGGTCGGCTGTACGGACCTTCAGATGTAGCAGTTTTATCGTATGTTTTTGCTTTCGAGTGTCATTATAGCCTACAAGGTGTTTAAAAAAGCTCTTACATATTGCTGCAATAATATGTCTGGAAAGCGGCAACTGTTGAGATATGGGTTAGTCTGTCCTCTCATCCCATCTATCTGCAGTCTGGAACCGAGCGACCGCTACAGTCGCAGGTTCGAATCCTGCCTCGGGCATGGATGTGGGTGATGTCCTTAGGTTAGTTAGGTTTAATTAGTTCTAAGTTCTAGGCGACTGATGACTTCAGAAGTTAAGTCGCATAGTGCTCAGAGCCATTTGAACCATTTTGAACCCATCTATCTGTTACGCAGAAGTAGACACTACAGGCATCTAGTTAATACGCGTCCTGACATATCCTTCAGCTCTTCTATGCAGTGAATCTCACATTCTTTCAGATACACCTGGCTCTATTCGAACCGCGTCACACGCATTGGTGACAGCCTCCTGTAGCGTCCGCATAATGTCGATAGATTGGGCATACACCAGTGCGTCTGCGATGAATTACCAACGCTATGGGAGAACTTTATCCTTGCAGAAACACTAAGACTTTGATCTGTACGCGATGAGGCTTCGTTTCATCTGCGAAGGTTTGGTCGAGGAGGTGCAGTAGGATGATCTGCCCGTTCTCCAGACCTGAATATTTTGGATTTCTGGCTATGGGGACATATAATTGCATTGGCGTACACAGAACCCATCGACATAGTGCAGACGTTATAGGAGCGTGTGACCAACGCATGCTACACAATATGAATGGAGCCACGTGTATTTGAAAGAGTGCGCGATTAACTGCGAAGAATGGCTGAAGGATTTGCCAGGATGTACGTTAATCAGATGAAATGCTGTCTGTAGTGTCTATTTCTACGTAAGAGATAGACGGAAATGGTCTATATCTCAACAGATACTGGTTTCTGGACATTCAATTATAGAAACCATTCTTCTCGTTTTGACTAATACTGTCTCCTATAAGAACACGTGACACATTTTTAAAAACGCCTCGCATATCGAGTGTCTCTTTAAAAAGTCGTCAGTAACATTTTCTCTGATGTTTCGGCAGATACTTCCAATTTAGTTATAGCAATGTGTAGGTGCAATCAACACAAATAAATGTTTCTAATCACTTGATCACGAGACTCCAGTGTCAACGAATAACGTCGATTTGATCTCCTTACAAACAATTTTTAGGTGGAGTTTTATATGCCCGCTCCTTATAGCGGCCTCAAAAAAATCTGCTTTCCGCTTGGTGATTTGTATTAATAGCGAGAGCAAAATATGACTAATCCAACAGCGATTGAGTAGCGTCGCTGCACGGCGGTACCAGTCGGGCATTACCTTCAAACAAGACGCAGCAAGTCAAGCGAATAACGGTTAGAGATTGTTCTAAAGACATATCGTTGGTACGAATGTAGAACAGGCATATAAAATTTCAGCTGTAAAAAAAAGAAAATGAAACCAGAAACAAACCTACTTTTACACTGACACTAGGAGCATGTAAAAGGCGTTATGATCGTGTTTTGGTTCAGACACTTGACGAAATCCTTAATAGGGTTCTGTGAAATATTATAGCAGTGTTAATTTTTGCCGACCGGGGTGACTGAGCGGTTCTAGGCGCTACAGTCTGGAACCGCGCGACCGCTACGGTCGCAGGTTCGAATCCTGCCTCGGGCATGGATGTGTGTGATGTCCTTAGGTTAGTTAGGTTTAAGTAGTTCTAAGTTCTAGGGGACTGATGACCACAGAAGTTAAGTCCCATAGTGGTCAGAGCCATTTGAACCATTTCTTGTTAATTCTTATTCATCCAATCGTTTAACAGTCCATTCTAAAACAGCTATCAAAATTTTTTTGCATAGCAACATATGTGAGGAAACGGTTCCCTTCCTTGATATACGTAAAGAAAATAAACCCGATTCTCATTTTTATCTTTCGCGCTAATACTGATGTTTCTTGCAAAGCTGCCCCCGAAGGCCAACAACATTGATTGGTTGCCTTATACGGCCTCGTGACGTCATATGATGTCCTATGTTTTCATGCTCCCTTCCCCACAGATCTGATAACCGCATCGGTAACTAAGGTTATTCAGTGCTGCAGTTCTGATTTTTCCCACAAGAAGAGTCAGTGCAAGACGTGCCTCTGATGATTCGTGGAGAAATATTGTTTTAACAGTATGGCGTATCGGCTCATTTTGTAGTGTCTGTCCGAGGCGAACTTGATGCAAAATTTACGAAAGCTTGGACTGACCGAGGTGGACCACTTGCTTGGGCAACAAGGTCCACAGGTTTGGCACGTTGAAAGGTGGCTACACTGAGCCACAGCGCCAGAGATTGCGCCAAAGAGTATTATTCAGCCGCCTCCACTGGCAGTGCTTGCTGAGAAGTCGTAGTGGAAGTTCTTGTCGAGAAGTCGTGGTGGAGAGTGCTTATCGAGATGTGGTAGTAGTGAGTCGGTGTTGAGATGTTGTAGTAGGGAGTGCATGTTCCATGTTTTATGCAGTTTTGATGGGCTAGACAGCAGATGTTGTTCGAATGGAGATATTGTAATGATCAGAGTGCTTTTCGTCAATATATATGAAGGTAAAAAAAATTCCCTTTTCTTTTTATTATTTCAATGTCTTAAATAACGCGTCATTACAGGTTCAGTCAACAAAGCATCTGGCTTGTGTTCTTGTATTAGAGTGTAATTCTGGTTTCCTTACGCAATTATAGTATTTCTATTTTTTTTAATTTCTTCAGTATAAATGGTATTTAAAATTTCTTGTCTTATTGAAGAAGAACCGTGCCAGATGTGTACGTTGAATCACACTTCCACACACAGAACAGTTACACTTGTGCTTTGGTTTCGTACGTTTTATAGTTGCTGGGGACTTAATTAATTAATTTTGTTAACGGAAATTTTCTTTCATTCTTTGTTGTTATTCTATGCAGTCAGATTGCATACTAAAACTAGTCAGGGCCAACCGTTTACGAGACTGCGTAACCGTACAGTCAGCTACTAAAAATATTTGCATTTTATGTAATTAAGCCCCCATGCACGTGGCGACCGCTGCTTCGGATCGTCCCTTGGAATTCTTCTGATCGTAAAAATAGCAGACAGTAGTATTGTTGTAGTAATTTGTAGTTTAGTAATTGTAGTCTATATTGCATGTGTAGATTTGGTAATTGTCATTCTTCTAATGGCAGTTTTTTTTTTTTTTTTTTTTTTTTTTTTTTTGCAGAATTTAATTTTTGATGTCTTGTATACGCGTTTGACAATTTTGTGCAATTATGAAGATTTCAATTGTTCCTTAATCGTGTTTGTCGGGAAGCATTTCGTGTGAATGGTATTGTTGGAGATAAAGAGTCATTGTGTGTAATTTTCGCACAGTGACGAGTTTTGTACTTTTAGTAAATGATTACGCGGTCGATGAAATAGGCAAAAATGATGGATAGTCAGAATGACGAAATTGTTGACATGGCGAACTCGCCAACACAGGACAACAGTATGATGAATAATGGAGTTGAAAACAATTTAATAAGCAGGGAAAATAGTCCGGAAACAGTTCAAAATTTTTCAAAATCAAAAAATTTTCAGAATACGAGATTAACGACAGAAGATATGGAGCAGTGGATGAGTGCAATATTAAATTTAGGATCACAAATAGGAACATTTAAAACTGATATGGGAACAATGGAAACACGATTAGACTCACTGGGATCACAAATAGGAACAATGAAAACAGAGATGGAAACAATGGAAACACGGTTAGACTCACGAATAGGGACATGTTTCAAAAACATGAAAGATGAATTAAAGAAAGAAATTAGAGAAGAAGTACAACCGATTTTGAATGCTCACAATAATAGATTAATTTCAATAGAAATCAGACAAAAGGAACAGGATAGAGAACAGGAAGAAAGAGATCGCGTGATAGTACAAAAATTTTCAGAGTTAAATTTACAATGTGCACACGATAAGGAAGAAATATTTGAGAGAATCGAGGAATCCGTACCAAATGACAGATTAAATAACCTAACACAACAGTATGAACAGTTAACTACTAAATGTGTTAATACTGAAACCCGAGTCCTGACACTTACGGAAGACGTAAATAAACGGAAAGAACAATTAGGTGACTTGTCGGAAAGAGTTGAGGAGATTTCAGATAAATTGACAAGTCTTAGCTTAAATGGGGACAGAGATTCGGATGATACAGCTCCATTACCATTTGCAGAAACTGAAGAGTATCAGAACATAAATAAACATGTTGAAAATCAGGGAAAATTTAATGAACGCGTTAAAAGGGAAGTTGAGGCATTACGAAAGCAAGTCAAACAAATTGAAGGCGAAATCGTAGGGAAAGACAGCAGAAGAAATTTAGAATCACAGATAGCAGAGGGCTTTGAAGGAAATAATTTATTTCATTTACGGGATGCAACAAGAGAGCGCCAGGCGCGCGAACTTGACAATAATCGACATTCGGACTGGGACAGACGCGGTAGGTCTTTGTCGCCACGAGGCGAAAACTTTGACTATAAACACTTTTTGACTGTTCGGAAATTTAAGATCTTTCGCAATTCTAAGAATGACATACATCCATGTTCATGGCTATATCAATTTATGTACGCACTTCCACCAAATTGGCCACTAAGTCACAAACTGGAATTTATGTGTGGATATTTAGAAAACGAACCGGCGACGCGCATGCGTGCACTTATTAGAGATTGTAATAATCTAAATGATTTTTATCATGCATTTCTATCGGCATATTGGTCCGAAAACACGCAAGACAGAGTCAAACACAGTCTTATTATGCAGCGTAATTTTAAACAGTCTGAGTTCCGCACGCCAGCAGAATACTTTGAAGACATGATTCGAAAGAATCAGTACCTTTCCAACCCCTATAGCCCGACTGAATTAATTCGCATTTGTTTAACTAAGCTGCCACAATCGATAAGACAAATTGCTTTAGCCGGAAGATGTAAAGATGACATTGAGACTTTTAAGACTTTGCTACAAGAACTTGAGTATGACAACGACGACGGGACTTCTTGTAATTTTTTCAGTAACAGTAATTACAATAGATTTTCAGGGAAAAGGGATAGTGATCGGAACGGGCGTTATATGGGTAATTTTGAGAATGACAGACGTAACAGACAGGACAATAGATACCAGCCTTATGACAATAACAGACGTTCTAACAGAAGTTACACAGACAATTATAATAACGGTAATTCGTACCGGAATGATCAATCATACGGAAACAGTAATCGGTATCAACAAGACAGAAATTATTCATACAGTAATAGAAATTCTTGCTACAGAAATAACCAGGGTAGTAGGTCTAACAGTAATTTCAGAAGTGACAGTCGAAATTACACAAGAAGTAGTCATGCAGACAGACAGGAAAATAGAAATTTTAATAACGGACACAACCAAGAATTTGTATCTAACAGACAGGAGGGACCTAATTGGCATCCTCCACGTGACAGAACTTCAGAGAGACAAGTGCAAATCGTAGAAATTGATCCGCGAAATGACGCGAATAATCAAAGACGTGACGCAGGCAATCGACAATGATTAGTAGTTTCGGCTTCTGGCAGCAATGTAGACGGTTCACAAAGTAATGACACTACGACTTTACACTACGTACGCCTGGAAGACATGAGAGACATTTTGCTAGACGAAAAGAAGAATAATGTAGACACATTTTTACATCCTGTTATTGAAGTATGTGTGGGTAAGAATAAGTTCACTGCAGTTTTAGATTCTGGGAGCCCACTGAATGTCATTAGTGAATCATTTTTTCGTATATGTGTAAGAACTATTGCCTGTCCTGTGTTACCTGTTTCTAAAACTACAATTCGAGGCGCTATTTCTGGAAAAAGTGTGGAAGTCAAACAACAGACCAACTTAAATTTCATTTGTCAAGGATACGGATTTTCTGCTAATTTTATTATTGTTCCACTACTCAGTACACAAATTATATTAGGTATGGAGTTTCTTAACACACATAAGGCAATTTTGAACTTTAAAGAAGGAAGTGTGAATTTGACTGTTGCCGGAACGCCGAAATGTTTGAAATTTTTCGAGTGTTTAACAAGATCTGAATCAGATACAAAATGTTTAAGGTTTCTTACTTCTGATGTTTTCGTTGAGCATTATGACGACAGTGTGTTTATTCATGACAACGACAATAGATACAGAGACGCGATGGATGATATAATTAATAGTGACGAATTAATTAATGAAAAGGTTAATAAAGCTGAAGTGCCAGATGACATTGCAAGAGAAGAACTGCACCTAATTTTGACTTCACATGCTACAGTATTTAGTCATCACACAGGAACTGTACAAGGCTTACAATATTTATTTAAAGTAAAAGAACACACACAATTTCGGGGGAAAACGTACGCTATTCCTTTGGCTTACAGAGACAAGGTTAAGAGTGAACTTCAATACATGTTAGATCAAGGCATTATTGAGCCAGCAGTCAGTCCTTATACCAGCCCATTACGCGTCGTTCTTAAAAAGGATGGGTCAATTCGTTTGGTTCTGGATTCCAGACAGATAAATAATATCATCATTCCTGAAACTGACCGTCCACAAAATGAACTTCTTCAACATTTCCACGATTGATATGCGCGCAAGTTTTTGGCAAATAGAACTCCACCCTGATTGTAGAAAATACACTGCCTTTTTAGCCTTTGGTAACTGCTACCAGATTCGGAAATTACCGTTTGGACTTACCATATCTTCTGCAGCATTCATTCGTAATTTAAACGAAATTTTACCTGTTTATCTTCGCGACAATATTACTTCATATGTCGACGATATTCTTATTGCTAAACGTTCTTGGAGTGAGCACAACAAAATTTTGGATTCATTATTACGTATTTTTGCAAGAGTTGGCATTACAGTGAACCTAGAAAAATCTGAATTTGGTCGTTCTGAGGTGAAATTTCTCGGTCACATTATTTCTACAGAAGGTATTCTTCCTGATCCAGAGAAATTAGACGCTATTCGTAATTATGCTGTTCTTACCACAAAACGTGATGTTCGTAGTTTCCTTGGTGTCTGTAATTTTCTTAGACGCTTTGTTAGATTGGACAATTTGGCCACACCTCGTTTATGTGAACTATCTGGAAAGGATTCTAATTGGTGTTGGGATGAGGAAGCTCAGTCAGAATTTGAACAACTTCGTGATGCTTTAGTTGCTGCTCCACTTGTTTCACATCCGGATTTATCTAAAGATTTTTGTTTGGCGACGGACTCATCATACAAAGGCCTAGGGGCACATTTATTTCAAGAGATAGAAGAAAACGGCGTTGTAGTACAGAAGACTATTGCATTTGGAAGTCGTGTTCTCTCTAAATCCGAAAAGAATTATTCGATTTCGGAACTTTAAGCTTTGGCTGTTGTTTGGGCTTTCACAAAATTTCGGACATTTTTGTATGGCAGACATACTAAGGTTTACACCGATCATCGAGCTCTGGAACTTCTTATGTCAACAAAATTAACTCATGGAAGATTGTCACGATGGGCGTTGTATCTACAGGAATTTGATTTTAGTATTGTTTACATACAGGGATCTTCAAATATTATTGCTGATGCTTTATCACGTGCACCTATGGGTTTGAAACAAAGTGCTGAGGAGGACTGCAAAGAAAACAATTATTGTTTGATGTATATTCAAGGTGTTGCGTTTGAGAATTTTATTTCGTCTTCGCTCCAGGACATCGCTAAGGAGCAAAATAAGGATCCAATCTGGAAGGACATTAAGGAGAAGTGGAGGAGAAAGGAAAGCGTAGCGATTAGACAGCATTATTTAGTTCGCAATGATATTCTTTATAAACGAAAATCGGTCGACAACTCTGTTTGGTTAGTTTGTATTCCTGATGAGTGGGTTAATAAATTGATTTGGTACACACATTTCAGTTATGCACACTTTGGTCTCAGAAAATGCTTTCATAAATTACGAGAAAATTGCTACTTCAGTAATATGGAAAAATGTATTCGATCTGTTCTTGCCAAATGCAAATTATGTCAAAAGGCTAAGCCGCCAACTATTTCTCACAGAGCACCGTTGTTTCCTATCATTCCAGCGAAATTAAAGGAGATGGCTGCAGTGGATTTGTTCGGTCCAGTGGTTCGTTCTACTAATGGTTTTGCGTACATTTTCGTAGCAGTGGAACTGACATCAAAATATGTGTGTTTTACACCTTTACGCAAAGCAACAGCTCGTTCATTATCTAATGCTTTCATTAAACATTTTCTTAAAGAAGTGGGTCATGTTGATAAGGTTATAGCAGATAATGGATCACAGTTTCGTTCTAAAATTTGGCTTCGTACTCTACAGCGTCGTAAGATTAAACCAATTTTCATTTCACTTCTTCACCCTCAATCTAATGCTTCAGAGAGATGGATGAAGGAAATCAATAAATTGTGTCGTCTTTATTGTCATCAGAATCACAGAACGTGGGATCAGTATCTTCATATTTTTCAAAACATTCTGAATGAACTCCCTAATGATTCAACTTCTTTACCGCCTATACTGATATTAAAAAACAAAGCACCGACAAATCGCATTTCTGAAATCGTTCCTTTTCCGCCTTCACGGAAGCTGCGGCATTCTGAAGTTGTCAACCTGGCTCTGCAAAATATTGCATCTGCGGCTGCTAGAAGAGGGAAATCAGCTAAACATCCTGGTCGCTTAAAAATTTTGTCAGTTGGTCAGAAGGTGTTAATTAAGTATCATCGTTTGTCTCACAAAGGAAAAGGCGTGCATCGGAAATTTTTTCTGCTTTATAACAGTCCATATAGAGTTCGCAAAATTATTCATGATAACACTGTTGAAGTAGAAACTCTTAAATCTCGACGCTCCAAGGGAATACAGCATATATCGAACGTTAAAATTTTTGTGGAATGACATACTTTAGAGAAACTAACAGCTACATGTAAACATGCAGAGAATACAAGGATACCGCGCTGTGTTTTGGCGGCGGCACATACTCAAAGCAACAGTCAAGTCTGCACGCCGCACAAGGCAGTCGTTGACCGCAAACAATTACTTCCTACGTCACGCGCCTACAGCTGATCGAACGCTCAGTGCGAATGCACTGACAGCCGTAAACAAATACACAGTCTAATTTCTCCGACTAAATTCAGTATAAAGCTATAGTGACTTGATGAATTATGTTATTAACGTTCAGTATTTTTCAGGATACGGTTGTATAAAATATTTAAGAACTTCAGGTAAATTCTGTGCGTGTCCGACGTTAAGAGGACTTGCTATGGAGAAAATTTCAGGAAGAATGTAATTTCGAAGAAAAAAGTAATAAACCAAAAAGGTAACTATTAATTGAGTTTATTTTTCAGGTAACGTATTTCCACTTAGGTACGTACTTTAGACGTAATTTGCTGCTCGCGATTACGTGATTCATACTTCGTGTTAACTGATATTGACAATGGTTGATTAATGAACAGGGTTGTTACTTGTGTATATTATGCATCGCTTGGCTGCACTGTTTTTTCACTGATGTCACATTTTTTTTACTATGTGCCAGTTGTGCTTATTTATTTAAATTATAACTGTCACCTGATTAATTGTGCTGATATAATTATGTGTGTAAGTTATACTTTGTGATTTATATGCTTGCGCCTTCATGTTTACTTATTAAGATTACATATGAACATTTATTTACTTATGCTGATATGATGCTAATGACCTGTTTATTATGTAACATATATGTTTGCCGCTGTGCGTATGGATTGCATATTTACACATTTCTGTTTTGTTGTCATAACTACTCTTTAATTTGGTATATAGAAATGCTGATATACGGTGTACAAACATGGAGCTTAGGTCACACTATGGTATTAATTATAGATTGTTCGCTTGGCAGAGCCTCGTTGTAGGGATTGTGCTGCATCCACTTGTTGACATTCTGTTCTCCACTGGTATATTTACTCGCTATTGCATGTTTTGCTTACGCTCAGTGCCTCATATTTTTAAGATAAGAAAATGAACTGCTATAATTCGACGAACGACATTAGTACAAGAAACTTCATAGAAGTCACATGAGCTGGAGGTTTTATGGAAGCTGTATAAATTTGTTCTAATGAGTATTGAGATTAATGCATGGTGCGACAGCTGGCAGCTTTCCCTAAACGTAGATAAATGTAGTATAATGCGCATACATAGGGGCAGAAATCCATTCCAGTACGATTATGCCATAGGTGGCAAATCATTGGAAGCGGTAACGACCGTAAAATACTTAGGAGTTACTATCCGGAGCGATCTGAAGTGGAATGATCACATAAAACAAATAGTGGGAAAAGCAGGCGCCAGGTTGAGATTCATAGGAAGAATTCTAAGAAAATGTGACTCATCGACGAAAGAAGTAGCTTACAAAACGCTTGTTCGTCCGATTCTTGAGTATTGCTCATCAGTATGGGACCCTTACCAGGTTGGATTAATAGAAGAGATAGACATGATCCAGCGAAAAGCAGCGCGATTCGTCATGGGGACATTTAGTCAGCGCGAGAGCGTTACGGAGATGCTGAACAAGCTCCAGTGGCGGACACTTCAAGAAAGGCGTTACGCAATACGGAGAGGTTTATTATCGAAATTACGAGAGAGCACATTCCGGGAAGAGATGGGCAACATATTACTACCGCCCACATATATCTCGCGTAATGATCACAACGAAAAGATCCGAGAAATTAGAGCAAATACGGAGACTTACAAGCAGTCGTTCTTCCCACGCACAATTCGTGAATGGAACAGGGAAGGGGGGATCAGATAGTGGTACAATAAGTACCCTCCGCCACACACCGTAAGGTGGCTCGCGGAGTATAGATGTAGATGTAGATGTAGAAAGGAAGCTAACGACATGACATACCAACACTAGGTTTAGACCATTGACAGTTATTACACTGCATTTTTCGTGAGCAATTGAAATAGCAAGTGACACTTGACACAAGAAATACTCCACATGTTTGCTTCTGCCATGATTCTTGAAGTGGTGTACACACTGTGAAATATTATGATCATTCACACTCCGTAATCGTACTTAATTACTGAGCGTTCTTCGAACTGAAGGCTGTTAGAGGTCATGTATGCATTTTTTTATTTTATGATGGACAAAGTAACCAAAACGTATTTATAATTAATAATGAGTAGAAGATATGGGTCAGATGGATTACACAGAGGTTGTGTGTGGACATTGTGTCTACGGATTGTATGGGATGATGAAGTTTGCACTAGGATTTTATCTGTGCTTGTTCGAGGAGACTGACTAGAGGAAAGAGTTGTTATGGAAGTGAAATGATATTGGCGATAAGATTTGTATGTGTCGACGTATTGAAGAGGTATATTGAGGTATTGAGATTGTGTGAAGTTGATGATTATTGGAGTTTTGGTGGACAAGAGGTAAGGTAAATGATATTGATGATAAGGTTTATATGTATCGACGTAAGAGGTATTATTGAAGTATTGAGATTATGTGATGCTGATGATTATTGGAGTTTTGGTGGATAAGAGGTAAAGTAACTGAGGGGCATATTTTTTTTTTTTTTTGTTGGTTTATATGGAACAAGGAGGATGAAGATGGCAGACTAGAACACTTAAGTGGACGGAAGATTGTCTACACACACACTTTGTTAAATCACTAAGCAGTATATACTTTTTTGAGAGAGGAAGCATTTGCATATCTTGGCTCACTGACAGTTGTTCAGCAACCGTACATTTGATTTGGCTTGGCAAACATTGGTCTTGACATGATGACTATGACGTTGACTAACTATTATTGACTGTTATACACTGTGCCACTACTTCTTGATACACAAGTTGAACATCAAATTTGGACAGAATTGCATTTACACAGTTAACACTATTCAATTACACAGTAGTACTTAATGTGGATGAAAGATGAGTGAGTGTGTTTTGTGTGTTTTCCTTTCCTAATCCCAAATAATTGGTACCAACCTATCTCCTAAATATTATTTTATTTGTTTGTAGTGGCTTGCACTGACACCCATAAATATTTTAGGTTTACTGATATTTGTGTATTTGTAATAGTTAATATGACAATTATCTGATATCATTTGTGTGTTTATTAGAATTTGTATGTTTAGTGTAAGAGCATTGATAATAATTTTGTAAAAGCAATTGTGTGTGCATTCAAACTGTTGTTCACACCTGCACCGGTTCAACGTTGATGTGTGACACTTAGAAATGTTTAATTTCTTCTGATGAACAGTGTGATTAGTGATAGTGAATATTATGGACTGCTGTCTGCACCTGCTCATCATTGCTAGGTGCCACTGATGAACTGCTTTTACTGACAAACTGTCACTTCTTGGTGTCTGCACCTGCTCAACATTGCTGGGTGCCACTGATGAACTGCTTCTACTGAAATAATGTCACTTGTTGGTGTCTGCACCTGTTCAACATTGCTGGGTGCCACTGATGGAACTGCTTCTACTGAGATAATGTCACTTGTTGGTGTCTGCACCTGTTTAACATTACTGGGTGCCACTGATGAAACTGCTTCTGCTGAATGATGTCACTTGTTGGTATCTGCACCTGTTCAACATTACTGGGTGCCACTGATGGAACTGTTTCTACTGAAATAATGTCACTTGTTGGTGTCTGCACTTGTCAACATTACTGGGTGCCACTGATGGACTGCTTATCCTGAAATGATGTCACTTGTTGCTGTCTGCACCTGTTCAACATTATTAGGTGCCAATGATGGACTGCTTCTACTGACATAATGTCACTTGTTGGTGTCTGCACCTGTTCAACATTGCTGGGTGCCACTGATGGACTGCTTTTACTAAAATGGTGTCACTTGTTGGTATTTGCACCTGTTGACCATTGCTGGGTGCTACTGCTGGAACTATCAACTACTTGTTTTTTTTTTTAAATCATTGAACGCATTTTATGTGAACATTTGTATAAACTGATTTTTTGTGTATTGTGTAAACTATTATGTAAAGTCACGTGTATGAAAGAATTTGTATTGATTACTGTATTTTGGATATTAGGTTAGTGAAAGGTCAGTGCAAAGCCAAAATTTTATCTAATTATGTGATATTTACGTATTAATATTCTCTTTTATTTTTGTCTGTATTTTTGTGGACGAATTTGGTGGTATTTTCACCACCAATGCTGGCAAAAATACCATCAAATTCTGGCCCGTGGAGGAAGGGCATACGAAAGGTGGCTACACTGAGCCACAGCGCCAGAGATTGCGCCAAAGAGTATTATTCAGCCGCCTCCACTGGCAGTGCTTGCTGAGAAGTCGTAGTGGAAGTTCTTGTCGAGAAGTCGTGGTGGAGAGTGCTTATCGAGATGTGGTAGTAGTGAGTTGGTGTCGAGATGTTGTAGTAGGGAGTGCATGTTCCATGTTTTATGCAGTTTTGATGGGCTAGACAGCAGATGTTGTTCGAATGGAGATATTGTAATGATCAGAGTGCTTTTCGTCAATATATATGAAGGTAAAAAAAATTCCCTTTTCTTTTTATTATTTCAATGTCTTAAATAATGCGTCATTACAGGTTAAGTCAACAAAGGATCTTGCTTGTGTTCTTGTATTAGAGTGTAATTCTGGTTTTCTTACGCAATTATAGTATTTCTATTTTTTTTAATTACTTCAGTATAAATGGTATTTAAAATTTCTTGTCTTATTGAAGAAGAACCGTGCCAGATGTGTACGTTGAATCACACTTCCACACACAGAACAGTTACACTTGTGCTTTGGTTTCGTACGTTTTATAGTTGCTGGGGACTTAATTAATTAATTGTGTTAACGGAAATTTTCTTTCATTCTTTGTTGTTATTCTATGCAGTCAGATTGCATACTAAAACTAGTCAGGGCCAACCGTTTACGACACAGCGTAACCGAACAGTTAGCTACTAAAAATTTAAAAAGTATTTGCATTTCATATTTATATAATTAAGCCCCCATGCAACGTTTAGCCACTTTCTTGCCTGGATACTTGAGAAGTTTTGTTTACGAGACCCCTGTGCAGTTGAAGGTAAACCTGTATGTAATGATTGTGGGTGCAGCGAAATGATTCACGGTGTATCAAGTATTTCTGGATTATGTGTATCAGAACTGTGAAGATACAATGTCTGAAACGAGCTTGGTTATCGTCATATTCTGCAGATTTACTACTCAGTTTAGCGACAAACATCAGTATTAGTACGAGAGTGAAACAGGCGAGCAATTTTCCCCTGTTTACATGCCACACTTTACATGCTCCGTCCATCTTACATGCTACGGAAGAGTGTTAAGGAAATTGTGGAAAACCGGAATGTGCACTGGCCTGAAACCGGGAGTCGAATCCAGTACCTTTGCTTTTCGCGGACGAATGTTCTACAGATTAAGTTGTCCAGGCAAGACTCACAACCCCTTTTAACAGTTTCACCTCAGCCAGTATCCCTCTCCTATCTTCTAAACCTCACAGAAGTCCATCTGGACATCTAACGGGATTATCAATCTTAGGAGAAAGGACATTAATCTGTCAGGGAGTTTCGAATCATCCACACCTCCCAGCATAGTGAAAGTACATATTGGAAATAGTCGCAGAGGGTATGGTTAAGTAATTTCTCTACAATATTCTCCCTTCCAGAAGTGCCAGTCTCTCAAGGCATGCAGGAGAATTTCTTTGACGTTCATAAGATAGGTGAGAAACCCTCGCGGAAGCACGCCTGTGAGAGAAGGTCTAAGTCACGCTTAGATATCTCATTTGGTAAACCACTGACCGCGAAAAGCGAAGTTTCAGCGTTCGAGAATCGATCCGGTACACAGTTTGAATCTATCCCCCTCCTCCCTCCAATGGAGAAAGAGAATATAAGGAGAAATGAAAAGAAAGCAACACAAAATGGGAAAACTTGGATTTTCTTCATAACAGTCCAGTGCTGTCGAGTAGCCGTTGGAAACCGTAACTACTGCTCCGTACCTCTCGGAGTCAGTTCGAGTAGTCACTTCCGTCTACTTATTTCGAGAATGATCTGCAGCTAATCCGTTAGCTTTGTGCAGGTCAATGAACCCAGTAAACACATGTATCACTGAAACACTTCTAACAGGCTGTGAGTCGTGTGACCGCTCATATTGCTTTATCCAACAGATGGAACTAGTGATGCAAAGCAGACGAAACGAATAGCTTCTGAAAGGTCCGTTAAGAGTGCAGTATGAAAGTTCGGTCATTCGGGAGAGTATTTTTGTTCTGCGTAACTGAACTCGTGTATTAAACGCTTTAGCACCATTTAATCTATATAGTGATGGACATGCGCATGGGATTTGTACGGCAGTAGACTGTTAACTGACATATTGAACAAGAAAACCAAGAGTGTGGTCATCTGTCGCACGAATGATTTATTTAGGACCGTAAGGCTTCTCATGTAACGCGACATTTTTTGCACAATTACATTTATTATGATACCTGTGACACCATAGGTCTTTTTTTTAATATCGAGATTAAAATATAGAAAAAGTGGTAAAGGAAAGAGTGATGACGGTAACAGCTACAACAGTATCAATTTTTTCTGAGGAGAAGAATATAACAAAGCTATGGATGGGAATAGTTAAAGAACAGTGGGGGTGAAGGGAAGATACAGTGGTGTACGAAAACGATGCAATTGAACGGAGCGGAAAAAATTATTATAAATGAGTGACTGAGGAAAGAAAAGACGAGTTTCGGAACTAGAAGTGAACATTTTCTTTAATCTTGAACAAGAGCAATAATCATTTTGTTGATTTTTGACCGAGAAACTACTAGGGTGAAAGTAGAGACTCCTCAAGACTTTTCTTAAATGCAAAGGTTATATTTGAGTGTGTGAATACTGTTACGTAGTATGTTCCAGAGGCGAACAGCAGCAGTGGCCAAGAAAGTTTCAATTTTATGGACGGGTACAACCAATATATCAGATGTCAGATGTTGTGATGCGATTATGATGACATGAAAGGCACCTGAAATGCAGGCCATGTACTCAGAGAAAAAGATTAAGTAGTTACAGCGTCTTGTAGCCGTGCAATCTTTTTTTGATCGCAATCATCCTGACTAGGCACAGCAGATAATGACAGGTGAATACTGCAGGTGCAAGCAAGCGTTTACACTCAGCTATAAACGTCCAAGTCTTGCGGTGAGCAGTTACATAGCAATAGAGGAGATTCGGGAAAACAGAGTGACTACACATACTGAGAGACTAAGCAAGAAAACCAAGAGGGCGGTAATCTGTCGCACGAATTCGGAAGAATATTTTGGTTGTGCGTAACTGAATTCGTGTATGAAACGCTACAATATTCTTCCTTCCAGAAGTGCCAGTATCTCAAGGAATGCAGGAGAACTTATTTGAAGTTCGTAGGATAGGTGTGAGGCACTCGCGGAAGCAAGTCTGTGAGAGAGGGCCTAAGTCACAGTTAGGTATCTCATTTGGTAAACCATTGACAGCGAAAAGCAAGAGTTGTGTTAGAACACCGTAACAGAAAAATGGAGAAAGATTGGGTTTTGCCATTCACAGAGTAAGTTTTACCATTTAGATGTGAGATACTGCTCACAAGCTAATGTATTGTGAGAAAGCAGTAAAAGAAGAGAATCGAAGCGTTTAAAATGAATTATGATAATTCACACTCGACGAGGAAGGGAATACTTGCAAAATTCTAATTAGATGAAGTGACAAGCTGATAGGTAGCGTGTTCGGAAGTCAAGGAGTAACTTCATAGTGTTTCGATATTTTTTGGAAACTACGGAGACCAACGGAATTCCTGATGAACGTGGTCAAAGAACTGAATAAATGGCTCTGAGCACTATGGGACTCAACTGCTGTGGTCATCAGTCCCCTAGAACTTAGAACTACTTAAACCTAACTAACCTAAGGACATCACACACATCCATGCCCGAGGCAGGATTCGAACCTGCGACCGTAGCAGTCGCACGGTTCAGGACTGCGCGCCTAGAACCGCGAGACCACCGCGGCCGGCAAGAACTGAATAATCAGCCGTTCACGCACAATGTGTACTCGATTCTTCCCTGGCTATATTTATTCCACCATCAGGATTCGAACCGGCTGCCCTCAGGACTAGAGCCGTGTCATTGCTGCTCGTTAGTGATCACAACTATGGAGACTTGTGGTGAGAGGTGTTTTTCTCCTCGTTATTACACCTTGTCTCGGCATTTAGAAACTTAGCGGTTGTAGTTGAGTAGTGTAATGGCAACGTTGAGTTGCGTTAGAGCACCGCAACAGAAAAATGGAGAAAGATTGGTTTTGCCATTCACAGAGTAAGTTTTACCATTCAGATGTGAGATACTGCTCACAAGCTCCGACTCGAGATGCACCGGACGTTGTCTTTGCAGTCAACCATTCCAACACTCCCCTCAACCAATCTACGAAAACCAACAAAGACATGAAGTATTTTGGTCGCATCATGAGTTGCCCGCTGTCAGAAGAACGAAGTACACGATGAGATGAAAGTGCCCTGTGGACATATGGGATTAACGAAGTCTTAACAGCAAACATCAGCAATCTAACTGTTAGTAGCAGCAGTGTGATAAGTGGGAAAATGTCAGAAATTCGGCTGCAGTGCCAAATGGTTCAAAAGCTCTAAGCACTATGGGACTTAACATCGGAGGTCATCAATCGTTCATTGGAGTCGGAGATGTGCTGAATACTGGTGAACATATAGTTGACGAAATAACGAAATTTTTCTGCCTAAGTAACAAAATAGTGCATGACGGACATAAGAAGCAGACTAATACAGACGAAGAGATAATTCATCGCCAAAAGAAGCGAATTTGTATTCAACGAATACCTTAACTTAAGATAGAAATATCTCGCAATTACTTCTGGAGCACAGCGTTGCACGAAAGTGTATCATGTATTGTGAGAAAGCAGTAAAAGAAGAGAATCGAAGCGTTTAAAATGAATGCTGAAAATTCAGAACTGACGTGGAAGGGAATACTTGCAAAATTCTAATTAGATGAAGTCAAAAGCTGATTGGTAGTGTGTTCGAAAGTCTAGGAGTAACTTCTGCGGTGCTAGCGAGAGTCGTAGGGGTAAACAGAAATTTGAATACATTCAGCAAACAACTGAGGATTTTGGCTGTAAGCGCTAATACGAGATGGAGAGAGGGAAGAAACAAAAACGTTATCACTGTAACACTGTGCTTAGTAGCAACTGGCGTTGTTGTCGCTTCTTTGGGCAAACTAAAATTGGTTCAAATGGCTCTGAGCACTATGGAACTTAACATCTGAGGTCATCAGTCCCCTGGAACTTAGAACTACTTAAACCCAACTAACCTAAGGACATCACACACATCCGTGCTCCAGACAGGATTCGAACCTGCGACCGTAGGGGTCGCGCGGTTCCAGACTGAAGCGTCTAGAACCGCTCGGCCACAACGACCGGCTGGGGGAACTACCTTAGTGTCTGCCTCAAACTCTTTCGGTGGACTAACGACTTACGTAACCTTGTCTGAGGCTTTGTACGCGTACATTTGTAGAAGTGATCAGTCCTTATATTTTGGTGCTCATACCTTCTTTTTTCCATGTGTGAAGTGCCCATCATTCGTCAATCGTTCATTGGAGTCGGAGATGTGCTGAATACTGGTGAACATACCGGCAATGCCTGGTCATCGTTATTAGAAGAGATGACTAAATCCTTCAACGGCTGTGGATGATCACAGACTGATCTGCTTGCCTAGAAACTTTCACCGCGGGTGCGAAAGCGACAGCGTTCTCTCATTCTCATTAAGTATTCGTCGAGATTCGTTGCGACTTGCATAAACTCGCAAATGTCGGGACAGGCTGACCTGCAGCGTTCGGGGTGTGTAGAGGAGTGTCTGATGTTTGCTGTCTGCTGAGAGCTGTCCTACGTACGAAAGAAGTAACAAAGTTAGAACTGATATCCTACAACTTAACTTTAGAATATTCAATCCGGGAGTTCACCATGGATAATAATTCAGCATCTAATGTCTGAAATTAATGCTATACTTTTTAGATTCACCCGTGCGATGAATAATGTTTATTAGAATAGAGGCTCAGTTGGTAACTGGCAGACTAAAAATCCAATTTCGTCCACTCCTAGATAGTTTTCTAGTACTTAATGCAACTTTCTTCTTCATCTTTGTTCTATGCATGTGAAAATTATTTCAGTTTGTAGTGATAAGACTGACGCCCACGTGTCTGTAGACAACCTGTTGAAAGATCATAGCAACCAGTGACTTTCGAGACCTATATCGCCCCAACTCCTGAAATCGTGATGTGGAGAGCTATTGGACACGAAAATAGATCTGATTTGATAATTGTTGAAGAGAGGCAGAGTGCTCGCAAGTACACTACTGGCCATTAAAATTGCTACACCAAGAAGAAATGAAGATGATAAATGGGTATTCATTGGACAAATATATTGTACTAGAACTGACATGTGATTACATTTTCACGCAATGTGGGTGCATAGATCCTGAGAAATCAGTACCCAGAACAACCACCTCTGGCCGTAATAACGGCCTTGGTAAGCCTGGGCATCGAGTCAAACAGAGCTTGAATGGCGTGTACAGGTACAGCTGCCCATGCAGCTTCAACACGATACCACAGTTCATCAAGAGTAGTGACTGGCGTATTGTGACGAGCCAGTTGCTCGGCCACCATTGACCAGACGTTTTCAATTGGTGAGAGGTCTGGGGAATGCGCTGGCCAGGGCAGCAGTGAACATTTCCTGTATCCAGAAAGGCCCGTACAGGACCTTCAACATGCGGTCGTGCATTATCCTGCTGAAATGTAGAGTTTCGCAGGGATCGAATGAAGGGTAGAGCCACGGGTCGTAACACGTCTGAAATGTAACGTCTACTGTTAAAGTGCCGTCAGTGGGAACAAGAGGTGACCGAGACGTGTAACCAATGGCACCCCATACCATCACGCAGGGTAACACGCCAATATGGCGATGACGAATACACGCTTCCAATATACGTTCACCGCGATGTCGCCAAGCAGGGATGGGACCATCATGATGCTGTAAATAGAACCTGGATTCATCCGAAAAAATGACGCTTTGCCATTCGTGCACCCAGGTTCGTCGTTGAGTACACCATCGCAAGCGCTGCTGTCTGTGATGAGGCGTCGAGGGTAACCGCAGCCACGGTCTCCGAGCTGATAGTCCATGCTGCTGCGAGCGTCATCGAGCTGTTCGTGCAGATGGTTGTTGTCTTGCAAACGTCCCCATCTGTTGACTCAGGTATCGAGACGTGGCTGCACGATCCGTTACAGCCATGCGGATAAGATGCCTGTCATCTCGACTGCTAGTGATACGAGGCCGTTGGGATCGAGCACGGCGTTCCGTATTACCCTCCTGAACCCACCGATTCCATATTCGGCTAACAGTCATGGGATCTCGACCAACGCGAGCAGCAATGTCGCGATACGATAAACCGCAATCGCGATAGGCTACAATCCGACGTTTATCGAAGTCGGAATTGTGATGGTACTCATTTCTCCTCCTTACACGAGGCATCACAACAACATTTCACCGGGCAACGCCGGTCAACTGCTGTTTGTGTACGAGAAATCGGTTGGAAAGTTTCCTCATGTCAGCACGTTGTAGGTGTCGCCACCGGCGTCAGCCTTGTGTGAATGCTCTGAAAAGCTAATCATCTGCATATCACAGCGTCTCCTTCGTGTCGGATAAATTTCGCGTCTGTAGCACGTCATCTTCGTGGTGTAGCAATTTTAATGGCCAGTAATGCATGTGGCAAGAACGGCAGACCCTACGGTGATACCATTCTTGACCAGGGTAAAAAATGGTATATTACTGTGGGATAATTCAAGGTTACACACTGAGTTCATACAAGGAATTCCTTGAGTAAAGTGCAGATCCTTCAACGACTTGCCCAGTTCGCTGATTCATCACCCATAGAGCATGTCCAGGTTACCCAGGCAAGACGCACAGTTTTCATACCATCCTTTAGCCTTCGTGAACTGACGCAGCATATGATGCCGGTATGGCACGAAATTCCTCGAGATGATATTCGTTCCCGTGCAGCTCAAACCTCATATTAAGGTTTTATGGAGGACATCTGTTCCGAATGGAATGGAAGTTCAATTATATCATAATAGTCGTTATGTGACGAACGTCTCCAGAAATGGTTCAAATGGCTCTGAGCACTATGGGACTTAACATCTTAGGTCATCAGTCCCCTAGAACTTAGAACTACTTAAACCTAACTAACCTAAAGACAGCACACACATCCATGCCCGAGGCAGGATTCGAACCTGCGACCGTAGCAGTCCCGCGGTTCCGGACTGCAGAGCCTAGAACCGCACGGCCACGGCGGCCGGCGAACATCTCCAGAAGATCTGATAAATATCACACTGGTGTTTCGCGGTGTAACACTTACCATTTGCGACGTGCATGCTGAAAACAACACAAGTCCTCTCATGTTCCCTGAGACACACCCGATGTCTCACAAGCGCACTCGTTAGAAGTCGAGACCGTTGTTGACGACCTGCGATCGAGGTCGACGTCTTAAGTCTAGTTTGGTCTTACGCACCCCTCGTAACGTCAACGGCAACTACTGACGCAAGCATTCTGCAGAAAAAAGCATCACGTGACAACTGTCACGTTTACGTGCGCCAGTCGTGTTAATAGCGTGCTCGTGGTAGCTTTCCCAACCGTTTCAGATTGTACTAACGTAATAGCATGTTGGTGGCAGTTGCAACAAAGGAATGCGGCAAAGCAAGATATCACCACGCTTCAAGGGCAAGGTCAAGGTAAAGGATTCACAGAATGTAATGAACAAACGGAAATCGCCGTTCGTTACAAACAATGTACTAATGGGGCTGTCTCATAAGACGCACAGCTTAAGCTATTTTCTGAGATACGTACTTCCTAGACTGAAGTGATTATTGTGCGATTTCTTCATACACTGTACAATAAGAAGGATACAAATAAGCAGCATATATAGGTCGAGGTTAGTAAGCACAAGTTCGCGTTGGTCAGCGGTGAGAAACGAATCTTTGGGGACATGTTAAAAGGAACCATTCCGGAATTCACTGGAAGCGGCTCAGGAAAAGAGGGGATAATGTAAATCTGAACAAACCTAATCTCTTTTGTTCACTCCAAAACGTAAGGTCCCTTCGAAATTTGTGCTTCAATATCCAAAATATTCCTTTTGTCTGAAGGAATAAAATTGGCCAAGATTTATTCGGGAATGATGAAACATTATACTGAGAAGTGTTTTAGTCACGGAAACGTCTATGAGTGGATTCAAAAGTGTAAATTTGTTCGGAAAAGTATCACCGACTACTACACAGCTCAACCAGTCGAAGCTTCGAGCGAAGCGTTATGAAATCGCACAAACGACCTTCTTCACTAAAGCAGAGGTATGAAAACCGTCACAACTGCTGATGATACTAACTGTTGAAATATTAGCGTTGGAACTGTGCGTTCAGTCAGCAGAGAAAACTTAGCTATAGCAAAAGGTTTTTAAAGTGGCAACGGCGACAGTAGACTTCAGTTCCGAACGACAGTTGTTTAAGTAACATCTGTGAGTGGATCCACCAGTGGAACTATGTAAAAGTGTCAGAAGCACTCGGCTATCAGTTCAAGTATCATGCGGAGTGCTACGAAATCTCACTAATGACATTGACGAAGACACAAGTAGAAAAAAAAGGTAGATACGCTGCATCTTGAAATGTTGGTATTGGGGCTACGTACTCAACTATTCGTGAAAAATTGTAGCGAAATATAATAGAAAAGGGTTCCAAGACAACAACTTTAGTTTCCAGTGTCACTTATGTTGATATTTATTATTAACTCAAACAACAGCTTTTAACCCAATGGCTGCCTAAATCGTGTTATATGCACACCGTAGAAATGTCCGTGGAGTGAGCATTCGGATGCACAGAAACAGGTTCTTTGTCCACTGCCCAAGTTGTTTTACCCGTAAAGCAGTCTGCACAGTTACGTGTAAATACATCGCAATAAAAAAGAACAGTACGGACATATCCCGTCAAAAAGTACCGTGGATTTTGCATACGGGTCTCGCAGGTGTCTAACAAATTGCATTCGGTATCTGGAATGAATTTGGGCCTACGTCAAACCGAGTTAACCTTGTTGAAAGCTTGCATAAGCCAAGTTAGGATGACAAAACATAGCGAGTTAGCATGCATGTTGTCATTTTTCTTTTTTGTTACAAGATAGGAAGGAAAAACCGTAGGCGAATATAATGTCCTTAATCGCAATGCCGTATCCTTGTTCTATTAAACTACCTGCTGCGGCATTGTGAAACTGGTTCCTCACACAACACACCTACCGAATGCAGCAAACGAAGAATTACACCTCATGCTTCTCTGTTTTTTCGATTTCTCTTCATTCGGTGTTGTTGCACATTATAGGCAAACACACAGTTGCGGTTTCTATCTTTAAGTGGTCAGTTTGTTAAATACTGAGAACTGCTGTGCGTTCAGCAGTTTATTCATTTGAAAATGACTTAAAAGTCGAAACTGCAATTGGGAATGTATAAGAAATAGTGCAATCGGAGGCGAACACGTTCTCGTTTAAGAAATTCAACGAGCTTGTAATCCCATACAAATACAATTGCGTAAACACAAGAAAATATTTGTTGTTGTGGTCCTCAGTCCTGAGACTGGTTTGATGCAGCTCTCCATGCTACTCTATCCTCTGCAAGCTTCTTCATCTCCCAGTACCTACTACAGCCTACATCCTTCTGAATTTGCTTAGTGTATTCATCTCTTGGTCTCCCTCTACGATTTTTACTCTCCACGCTGCCCTCCAATACTAACTTGGTGATCCCTTGATGCCTCAGAATATGCCCTACCAACCGGTCTCTTCTTCTTGTCAAGTTGTGCCACAAACTCCTCTTCTTCCCAATTTTATTCAATACCTCCTCATTAGTTATGTGATCTACCCATCTAATCTTCAGCATTCTTCTGTAGCACCACATTTCGAAAGCTTCTATTCTCTTCTTGTCCAAACTATTTATCGTCCAAGTTTCACTTCCATACGTGGCTACACTCCATACAAATACTTTCAGAAACGACTTCGTAACACTTAAATCAATACTCGATGTTAACAAATTTCTCTTCTTCAGAAACGCCTCCCATGCCATTGCCAGTCTACATTTTATATCCTCTCTACTTCGACGATCATTAGTTATTTTGCACCCAAAATAGCGAAACTCCTTTACTACTTTAAGTGTCTCATTTCCTAATCTAATTCCGTCAGCATCACCCGACTTAATTCGAGTACATTCCATTATCCTCGTTTTGCTTTTGTTGATGTTCATCTTATACCCTCCATTCAAGACACTGTCCATTCCGTTCAACTGCTCCTCCAAGTCCGTTGCTGTCTCTGTCAGAATTACAATGTCATCGGCGAACCTCAAAGTTTTTATTTCTTCTCCATGGAATTTAATAACTACTCCGAACTTTTCTTTTGTTTCCTTTACTGCTTGCTCAATATACAGATTGAATAACATCGGGGATAGGCTACAACCCTGTCTCCCTCCCTTCCCAACGAAAATATTTAACATTTTAAAATGTTGATTTGGCGGATCTCATGTTTTAGCATCCACTACAATACGGGTTAAAAATCACTTTATAAAATAGAAAGAGTTTAATAAAAGTATAACAAAGCCAACAAGCATTAAAAATGCATTTCACTCTCCTGAAAAGACACGGCCACACAGAAATAAAGTTACCACGAACTTCTTACAACATATTTATACTTTACAAAACTAATTTTAGTACTCCAGTGCCACGTGTCAAGTGAAAAGTCAATATTTAAGTAACAGGACAGGGAACAGAATAACTGTCAAGGACGGCTTATATGCTACGAGGGGACTTCAAAAAGTATTTATTTTATTCATTAAATGTGTTCTGCCTTACGGCAGGTCTTGGCATGGGGAAAGCCTGGCCAGAGAGGTCCACCGCATGAGCGTCTAGGGAAGTGGTTCCAGTGGTGGTTTCCCGTTGCCTTCCCATGATGAAGATGAAATGATAATGAGGACAACACAACATCCAGTCCCTGAGGGTAGAAAATCTCCGATTCAGCCGGAAATCGAACTCGGGCCCCTTGGCGTGACAGACCGCCGCGCTGACCACTCAGCTATCGGGGCGGACTCAAAGAAATGTTCAAATGTGTGTCAAATCTTATGGGACTTAACAGCTAAGGTCATCAGTCCCTACGCTTACACAGTACTTAACCTAAATTATCCTAAGGACAAACACACACACCCATGCCCGAGGGAGGACTCGAACCTCCGCCGGGACCAGCCGCACAGTCCATGACTGCATCGCCTTAGACCGCTCGGCTAATGGGGCGGACTCAAAAAATAAGTTATACGTTATTATGGCGGGACGAGTAAGTTTTGTTGAATGCCACACTACACTTCAAATTAACGCAGAGATGTGGCAAGATTTCTCAAAATAGTCAGCAAGTCTCTGAAAACAACACTCGGAACGTTCTGTTTGCTTTCAAGTCATCGACGATAGAAACCCTCTCCTTGGTCACCGAATTATTCGAGAACAACGGTGTGAATATCCTCATCTGTAGAAAAGCTGATTATCCTTCAGTTTGCAGGAGAGATGTAAGTCTCGTGGTGCAAGATCTGGGCTGTATGGCGCATGTTTTCAAACCTCCCACGAAAAACATAAAGCAAAGCTTGCGACGCGTACGCTGCGTGGGAGGTTACGTTGTCGTGCTTAAATTTCCTTGCCTTGCGCCTTTGCAGGCTACACGTATAGCAAAACTCAACGTCAGCACAACTTCTGATGCCAGAGACGATCTCGGACGATGAAATGATCGCTGCATATTGAGCTGGGCATCTGCTGAGCGGTGCCAGCCACGGTAACTGTGATACTGCTGCGAATCAGTCCCTGGGTTGGCTGGGCATTGTCGCCTGTGTCGATGTCGAGGACCTTCCTTCGCGATCAGCGACACTCACGCCCGTGAGACCTTGGCCAGACTGTTGACGAACAGACACGATATTGCATTTGGTCCACACACCGCCAGAATTTCGCGGTGAATTGTGTGTGCAGTTTAGACATTTCGCCCACTAGTAAAAGTACTGCCCCGCCTGTTCCAGCATTGGAGTACATTTCCATCTGCTGCGCCGTTTCACTTACACACTTGAAGCACCTGTTACACATACAGCAGAAGAACTGTGTCTTCAGGAAACCTGGAACGTCTACTCTCTTCTGTAAAGGCACCAGTCACGTTGAGCAATGACATTGGCGGCGGACGATATGCGTAAGTTACTTTCTAAAATCGCTACGTATTTCATCAACGAAGATTTTAAGCTTGTTAATCTGTTAAGTAAGAAAGTAATCTGAAGTAAAAATAAAATAAAGCTTTTAAAATGATGTTTGTTTTTGTTGATTTCTGTTGCTCATTATTAGGATACTAATTCAGTATTTTCTCATTATCTGTGTGTGTGTGTGTGCGTGTGTGTGTGTGTGTGTGTGTGTCTCACTCACTCTGTCTCACACACACTGTGGGCGCACGCGCACTCACACACACGTGTTCTTCGTTCAAATAGAAATACACATACGCGCGCGCACACGTGCTCACTCAAATGTAAACACACGCAGCCGGCCGCGGTGGCCGAGCGGTTCTAGGCGCTTCAGTCCGGAACCGCGAGACTGCTACGGTCACAGGTTCGAATCCTGCCTCGGGCATGGTTGTGTGTAATGTCCTTAGGTTAGTTAGGGTTAGGTAGTTCTAAGTTCTAGGGGACTGATGACCTCAGATGTTAAGTCCCATAGTGCTCAGAGCCATTTGAACCATTTAAACACACGCGCACACATACACACACACACACACACACACACACACACATACACACACACACTTGCGTACACTACTTTACATCTCATTTCAGATTCGATGAAGTTTGTGGGAAAAAACCGAATGAGCTGTCTGGTGGTTGTATGGACACCCTATCGAATCACTGCTCATTATGGCAACTGTCCACATCACCTGGATCTGAAAATGACTAGTTTTGTATGAATAGCGTTATATTTGTCAGTAGTCGTAAATGCTTACTTCCGCGACTGTCGGCTGAAATGCATGGGCTGTTTTATTTCCACGTTACTTGAGGCTTATTACGCAAACCGTCTACAGCCTGCCCGGCGATCACATCTGGCCGCGAGATCAATGGTTGTCGTCTTCTTGAATGCTGAGAAACAATTTTCATGCGGTATTACAGAGTCTTGCAGCAAACAACGTAGAGTGCAGTGTCCGTATACTGAGGAATATCTACAACAGTGTTTTGTCCTGGACGGTGGTGGTCATCAGGGATTATGATATCGTAGGAGTGCCGCAGGGTAGTGTGCTGGGCCGTTCTTTTTCTCTACACGTACGACAGTGGTTTGATAAGCCTGGTAAAAAAGCAAGTAAAACTGTTTGTTTAGTAACCAACTCACGTAGCTGCTCGACATAGACTTCACTGAGGGATACACACTTGCTCCAGCGATCCTCCAGTTGTTTCATCCTATCGGAAAAATAGATTCTGTCAGATGCCGCAAAATACTCGTTGGCTGCAACTATAACTCCCCCATTTGAAGAAAATTTCTTCCAAACAGGCCAAAATTCCAATTTAGAGAACCGGAAGAAGTCACTTGGCCATAATTCTGGTGAGTAGGGTTCAGGAGGAATCAGTTCAAAGCTCAGTTCATGTACTTTCGACATTGTTGTCAGTTGTGTGTGGTATGGTGACTATTCTGATGAAAAATCACTTTTTTGCGTGCCAACTTTGGTCTTTTTTCAGCTAACGCAAGTTTCAAACGGTCCAGTAATCAAGCATAAGAGTGTCCAGTTATGCTTCTACCTTCTTTCAGGTAATCTATGAGGCCTAATCCTTGGGAATCCCAAAAATGAAACAGTGACTATGACCTTACCAGCTGACAAAATAGTCGTTACCTTCTTCGGTTCACTTCCACCATCCTTTGTGCATTGTTTCGACCGCCAGCTTTGACTATGGTGTGTAATGATAAATCCAGGTTTCATCAACTGTCACAAACCAGCGCAAAAAGATCTTGCAGATCGCGGTTAAACATCGCCAGACATTATGTTGAAATGTGCTATGTGCGCATTTGGCCTACTGTGAGCAATCACCACAAACACCTCGCACACAGCTTCTTAACAGACAATTCTCCTTGCAGGATAATATGCACTCGCTCGATTGAGATGCCTACAGTTTCAGCAATCTCAAGAATTTTTATGTAGCAGTCTTGCATTACCAAATCACAGGTTTTGTCAGCGGCCTCCTTTGTGGTTACCTTAATTGAATGTCCGGAGTGAGCTTATTTATTCAAAAACATTAGAAACAAAACTACGAGCTTCTGGGTCTGAAGATCCGTTCTGTCAATAGTTTGTAGCATTGTACCGCAGTGCAGAGTTTCCCATAGTTTGTATTGTACACTGGTGAGTCCTCATTCAATGGTGTCGGTGGTTTTTCATTTGCTGCGTTATTCATCGCGGGTAATGAAAACCCATACGCTGTGGTCGTCTCCGAGCAAAAGAACCGATATTCAGTTTGAATCGTACGACAGCTGACAGGTATTTATATGCTTCCACCCCATTTGGATGATGCCCCTTACGGTGGATTGGAAGAGGAAGTCCTGACGCATTGTCTGCGTGGTCACCGACGTTCATTTGAACATATTTTCTGTCCCAGAGGAGTTACATAAAGGCGATGCTGTATGCGACTACACTGCAAAACCGGAGAGGAACTAGTTGATGGTATCCAAGCTCTTGTCTCGTTACACATGAAGCAAAAAAATTTTGTGAACTGTTGTAATGCATAGATTGAACTGGTTGAGGCTGAGACGCCGAACAGTTGTTACGAATTTAAGCTGTTGCTGTAAGATGTAACCTGGCGATGCTGATAAAAAATAAATATTAGTTTTCAATAATTAGTTTCTTACATCTTCCTTTATTAGCTGAATAATTCTGAACCCAAATTTTTACGACATCCTGTACAAGTGAGTACAAAGAGAATGATGAACCTCTACAGTGCTTTGGTATAACTTTAAATACTTCCTGCTGCTGCCATTAATAAAGATTTAACAGAGCTTCCTGCTTAGTCAATCTTAACGTTGACTTTTAGATACGTTCCGCCTAGAGCAGATATGTGTGTGTGAACAAAAATCTGTGAGAGGGAATCTATGAAGATTTTTTTCTGGTTTTTCTTCCCAATATAATAAAAAGTGTTAACCTTAACCTCCCAGTCTTAAATTCACGATTTAGATACCATTCTACATTAATTTACCTATGGATTTAGATAACAAACTGTGAAAGAAAAACGGCTGTAATGCAAAATACGGGTAACTACAAGAACGAAAGCATGTAGTAACAGAGCGTATATATAGAAAAAATTGTATTCAAATTTGTGAATACTTCCCCTAAAAACTGAAATTTCATATATGTACAGTTATTAAAGATCAATTTTCTTCTTGTTTAATAGAAAATAATGAATAATCTTAACTTATCTAATGAAGCAGACTCTTCCGGAAGGCGTAATAACATATGACAAAATTTAAATATAGATGGGTTGAGGCTGGAAGGCAAACAATTAGCATCTGTCTTGCAGTACTTCCTGGTACCATCTGATGAGCCTGTCTATAAAATTCGTGTGGGGTAAGGATGAATCTAAGTCACTACTGCCTGAAAAGAAATTCAGCAAACAAACACTACCCAAGAGTGAGTTGAATACATCGCCTTTTACCTATTATGTTCTCGAAGCACGTCGCTTGCATTTTTGTGTTGGAGAAGACGTGATTGAAATACAAGTAGAGATGTAAGCATTCGTGATTGCTATAAGTTATGTTGAACACGGAAACGATTGTGTGTTCTTATAACTCGGTACAGAAAAAGTCCTCACTTGTATCAAGATGTTCGCAACGTCTTACAGGGGAAGCATAGCAAGTGACTTATTCATTTTGCATTATTAATTGTTCAGTAGAGTGAGTATTATTTTGAGACTCCTACATTTAACAAAAATGGCACTTATTCGCTTCATCTATCACTCCTACGACCGAAACGCTGGTAGCCTTCAACCCTTCAACCTGTCTAATCGTCACAGGATGTAATTTTACGGATTCGCAACCACTTCGCATCTTCCCCGACCATGTCTGAAGAATATTTGGAATTACCTTTAAACATGACTTCCAACTTAACGCTTGCTTCAGTGCAGCTTAATTTGCTAATATTTTAATGCTCTCGGTTTTACGAGGGGGTTGAATAATTAATGTAACACATTTTTTTTTGGTTAATAGTTTCATGAAGTTGCGACAGGTAGCGGCACTATACATAGCGCTCAAAATGGCGTCTGTACCGAAGGTACGTTCCAGTCAGAGAAATGCCACTGAGTTTCATTTGGCGGAAAGCCAGAGCATCGCAGATATTCATAGGCGCTCGAGAATGCCCACGGGGACTTGCCAGTCAACAAAAGAACGATGCGTCGTTGGGTGAGGCGCCTGTCGTCATCGCACCAAGTTCTTGCAAACCTGTCCCATCTCTCGTCGGCCACACGCAGCTGTACCTTTGAAACGTGCGGACACTCTCACTCGAGGTAATGAACTTCTACTTCTCCATGACAACGCAAGGCCTCTCACAAGTCTGTGCGTCCAAGAGGAGCTCACTGAACTTCATTAGACTGTTCTTCTTCATTCGCCCCACAACCCGTATCTCGCATCTTCCGACTTCCATCTGTTTGGTCCAATGAAAGATGCACTCCGCAGGAAGCAATACACGGACGGGGGCGAAGTTATTGACGCAGCAAGAGGTTGGCTCGACGTCGACCTGTAGAGTGGTACCATGCGGGCATACACGACCTCCCAGTAAGGTGGCGTAAGGTCGCCAAGTTGAACGGAGATTATATTGAAAAGCAGGTTTTTGTAGCCAAAAGAGTGGGGAATAATATGGTGTATTGGAATCCATAATAAAACCAACCTGCTTTCAGAAAAAAATAAAAAATCGTTTCATTAGTTACTGAACGCGCCTCGTAGTTAGACTGATTCCCTCACTTTTGTTATTGAAACCAGAACTTAAAATAAGTGCTTGATAGTCTTGGTTTCATACAAGTAGGCTAACTGGAGTTACCCTATACGAAGTTGCCCTACATTCAACAAAGCTGCGGTTTCTTCCATACCCTGCAACTCTCGTCATTGTTCAATGCATTTCACCTGTTGTTTTCTGATGAGCATTTGATATTCTAAGCACAATGCGAAGTTGTGTGACAGAATAATCCTAAAAGAATAACATGGTAGGTGTGAGGGCGGAGGTAAAACAGTGTGTAAATCTCTTTCACCTGAAAAGGTTTATCATGAATATTGCTTCAACAATGAAAAACGAAGACAAAACAAGCGTTTGATATCTTAATTCGGAATTCGAAAGAGGACACTTATAAGGTGAAAGGCACGTTGATCCTTCTCTTAATCATATTACTTTTCTATGTTTATGAAAATTATCCGAAGCTTGTAAAAAGTGAAACACTTATATTAAAAAACACACTTCGTTTTCTATTGTCAACATCTGGCAGACGTTGAGTTTATACTAGCAGATTTGTCAAGGATATCGATAATTAGCTATGTCAGTCATCACCACTGATAATTCCATAGCGCTGTTAGCAAACACTACTTTTTGTAAGATGGGCGAGCTTGTCAGACAGACATCAACTTTTTAGAAATGGCCCACGAGATGTGAAATGGTGTCGCCGGTCCTCTTGCGTGAACCATCCACCATTTGACGGAACGCCAACGTACCATGACTTTACAAAGGAAATCGATCTGTCTCTCCCTTGAGACACATACCAATCTTACAGACCATCGGATTCGATGATTTCTGTACTTATGAGTTGAATGCTTTAGTACTTTTTAAATTGATATCCCTCTCGTCATCACATTTTTTTTTTCAAAATTCGTGGAAGAATACTCCATCAAATCAGACTTAATACACCTGTTAAGCAATGTGTTTCACAACAAGGAAGGATAAGGTCAACAAGAATATGAAGCATATTCCGACTGAGGCATCGTGTATGTAATCGACATCTCTTGAAGGTCAACCGAAGGTGAATTATCCTTGCTGGCAGGAAATTTCCTTCGCAGGTAATAATCGTTGCCATCGCATTATGTGCGTAATTTGCGGCTAGTTAGTACGAAGCACGTAAGAAGGAAAAGAACCGAAGTGGGCAGCAAGAGCAGTGCGTAGCCAGGAGAGAAGCCAGAGGAGTCTGTGAGGACGCCTTACTTATTTAAAATGCGCAGTAATATTCCAGGACGAACGACAGGAACCCTACGTGCTGAGAATGGTAGCAATGCCGGGAGTCCCGGCATCTAGTGCTGGGAATTTCCATATGGACCGTATCGTTCACAGACATTCCAATTTACGCACGTTTTTATGACTGCAATCATCTCATGACTCAAAATCATTTAGACACAAATAAACATGGAAGTGAGCGCACGCGAGCGTACACAAGCGCCTACAGACACACAAGGTCGTCCTGGCTCACATCCAGCACACATGCATGCATGTAGGTACCGTATTTCGCCCATAGTATAAGAGCCAATCTGAATACCTAGTTTTCCTACCTAAAACTTAATTTTTTTATTTCAAGGAAGAGGTTTATGATGTACTAGCAACTTTCAGAGCAACTTGTAGCTCCCTAGCAGTTCGTCACAACTACGATGAATATCATAAAGAAACACGTAAGTCAGCCACATGGCAATTCTGCGCTGCGTGTCAGCGAAACAAAAAGTGTTTGTGCTATTAAATGAAACAACAATTTCACTGTTACCAGTCACCGTTTTATTTATTTCACGACGCGTTTCGAAGGTTTAAACCTCCATCATCGGGTGGGTTTACATTAGTAAGTATTACATTTGTGTGTGTGTTGTGTTACGATTTTTGGAGGAACTTGGGGCACTGCCTAGTGTAGAAACAAGACACTATTTCAGAATATGGTTTAGGATAACTTTTATGAAAAATTAAACTGATATCTAATGGTAAACATTAAATAAGTAAACTACAGTACCTTCAGTGATCACAGGTTCCTTTTGCTGTCGTAACGCATCACATGTATACTGCCACATTTGTAAACAAATATGGCGTCTGGAATCAGCTGGGTGCAAAGTTCGTATAGCAGACATAATCGCAAAGTTCAAAGAATATACATGATAACAATATTATTACAGAATAATTGCTTTAAGCATTTGGCGGTGTTTGTTTTCAGGTGTCAAATATATGTGTGTGTACTTCAGGTGGTATATAAATCCAATTCTGACAAGTTGAAACAGCAAACATTCGTACTTGTTTATACAAACAGGTGAAATGTTAAAATGGCTTAAACATCATACTTATTGATAACAATTAGGTGAAATGTTACAGACTATAATTTCAATGATCATATTGGCTACAACAGTAAAATCATACATACATTACACTCTTTGATTGGGGTTAATAAACAGACGTGAAGTGAGGGGCTGGAGGCAGAAGGAGAGGTAGAGAGAGAGAAAAAGTGTGTGTGTGTGTGTGTGTGTGTGTGTGTGTGTGTGAGTGAAAGGGGGAGGGGGGGGGGGGGAGAGAGGGAGGGAGAGAGAGAGAGAGGGAAAGAGGAAAGAGTGATTATTGAGAGGAAACATTTACATGGCAAGGAGTCTTAAGATTGCATGTTGCATATAGTAGCTGCCTAAAGGTTGGGGAATACATTGGTTAATGCTATGAAATATGCAGATAGATATACATTTGTGCCAGTAGTTGATGTACATACAATTTTAAGCTGACAAGGGGTACAAGCTGTTGGTGTGATGAATTATCTTTGAATGAGGTCAGTCTCTTGTACTCTTGGCAGCTGTCAATATTTATGGTAAATATTAGGTGTGTGTGTGAGTGTGTGTGTGTGTGTGTGTGTGTGTGTGTGTGTAAGTGTGTGTGTGTGCATTTTTATGAGTGTAAGCAGTTGCTGAAAACGGAGATGATACTACTGTAAATATTGTCATTTTTGTCATTTAAGATAGATTCTGGTTGTTTCATTTGATGTTTGTATATTTGGAGTGTTTCAAGGATGTCTAGTTTTCTGCCTTTTGGTTGGGTGTGTAGGATGCTAATACTTGTGTTGTTAACATGGTGTTTTGTTTCATGCAAGTGTGTAGCTATTGCTGATGTGTGATATTTTTTGTTTTTTAGTTCTGCCATGTGTTCCTTGAACCTAATCTCAAATGATCTGCCTGTCTGGCCTATGTAGAAGCAGTCACAGTCCAAACATTCAATTTTGTACACACCTGTGTGATGAAGTGGGTTTCGTGTGCCGATGTTGTGGGGTAACTTCTGTCCAATCTTGTTGTCTGTTGTAAAGGATATGCTTATGCCTTTCCGTTTGAAGACATTGGCAATCTGGTATGAAATGTTACCCGGAAAGGGGATTGTATGGAAGATGTTATTTTCTTTTTGTTTTTTGTGTTGTGATTCCTTTGCCATTATTGAGTGTTTTAGGGTGTCTACTATGGAGCTGTTATAACCATTTTCAATAGCTGTTTGTTTTATTATTTCAATTTCTTGATCACATTTATCTTCTGAGAGTGGTAGTTGGATAGCTCTATTAATCATGTACCGGAATGCTGCCATTTTGTGTGCTGCGGGGTGGCAAGAGGAGTTGTGGATTGTGGTATGTGTTGTGGTAGGCTTCCGATAAATTTCAAATTGATGTCTGTTATTCTTTATTCTAATGGTAAGGTCTAGGAAATTTATACTGTCGTCTTTTTGGTGTTCAACTGTGAATTTTATGTTTTCATGGGAGTTGTTGAAAAACTGATTCAACTCACTGATGTCATCTTTAGTGCCTTTGATTAAAATGATGGTATCATCTACATATCTGTAGTAGTAGATGATATTTTTGAGGAGGTGGTGATTGGAATTCAGGATTTTCTCTTCTAGGTTACTTATAAATATTTCTGCTAGCAATCCGGAAAGATTTGAGCCCATTGCCAGACCATCTGTTTGTTGGTAGATTTTATTGTTAAATTTAAAATAGTTGTGTGAAAGTGTGAATTCAAGCAGGTCCATTAGTTCATTAATGTGAGTTGAAGGGATATTTTTGTGTTTATGTAGGTTGGCATTAATTATCTGTAGTGTGGGATCTATTGGCACAGTGGAATATAGGTTTTGTATGTCAAATGAGGCAAGTGTGGCTCCCTCAGGTACTTGTATGTTTTTGACATATTGTGTAAATTCTGTTGTGTTTCTAAGTGTTCTCTCATTATTGAATGTGTATGCTTGTTTGAGAATTCTGAAGAGTATTTGATTGAGCTTGAATGTTGGGCTGTTCCTACAGTTCACTATGGGCCTGATGGGGGTCCCGTTTTTGTGGATCTTTGGTTGTGATCTGAGGCAAGGTGGTTGTGGGCTCATTGTTACAATGTTTCTTGCTTCTTGGATGGTGAGTAGAAAGTTAATGTTGTTTGAAATGTGTTTAATCTCCTTTTGTATTCTGGCTGTTGGATCTTTATGTATTTCAGTTATGTTGCTGGTTTGGAAGAAGTCTAAAGTTTTTTCTATGTATGTTGTTCTGTCCATTACTACAGTTGTGTTGCCCTTGTCAGCTTTTACAATTATAGCATTATTCACATTTAATTTAGTCTTAATGGTACGTGTAAGGGCTTCTTCTCTTTTCTTGTATGCTGGGAAAGGTTTTGCAATCTCCTTTTCAATGATTTAGTTAATTTTGTGGCAGGCTGATATTCTGTCAGTTTGCTTCTTAAAGGCGATGGTCGAGATCTGTGTTCCTCCAAAAATCGTAACACAACACACACACAAATGTAATACTTACTAATGTAAACCCACCCGATGATGGAGGTTTAAACCTTCGAAACGCGTCGTGAAATAAATAAAACGGTGACTGGTAACAGTGAAATTGTTGTTTCATTTAATGTCAGTAACAGTCACGGTAAAGCCTAACCTAAAAAATATAAAATTGTTTGTGCTATGTCTATAATGGCGGAAAAACCAGCTGTAAGTCACAGAGGGAAAGGCATCTTCAGACTCCAAAATGCAGCTGATAGAGACGTATTAACGAAGATACGAATTCATTGCACCAAATGAAGATTCGCGAAAGCCTGGAACGTGTCTTGGCACAAATAAAGCTTTCTAAAAAGTGGCTGGATGCTGTCTTTCCAAGTAATTCAAGTAATAAAAGAACATCAGGTACTTCTGGCAATAAATTCACCTTGTCTAGATGTACAGGCGGATGACTACGAGACTTGTTTCGTCTTATTCATTTTTGTTTTACTTTTGATTGACGATATCGAACTGGTGCATTACTGGCTCGTCATTATTGACGTCCAAAAGCTATTAAAAACTCTCTCTTTCATCATGCTAAACATACTCGTATACTTGAATTACTTCTGTGAATCACGGAAGATAAATACAGAGTGGAAAAGGCAGAAATTTTGATTCTGTTCTTGTGTTTCGCGAAGACAAACTATGAACTACGTTCTTTGAGATAACGCAGTAAAATTTATTCCCTTTTTCGTGACCCTCTACGTAAATCTCGGGTATACGAAAGAAGAGTTTCCTGATGATCTATTTTTCTTGTTGTCGCGGCGAAAGAACAGATACCTTGTTCATATATATAATTCCCGATGTACTTATTCTCTAATTCAACATACACTGTCGAGATACATTAATGTGACAGCCACTTATGCTCAAAGTCAACGCGCAATAACCATTTACACATGGCAGGTGGCGCACAAACAGTGGAGGGCATATAAAATAAAGTGAGTCGTGGGGGGGAGGGGGGGGGGGGGTACGCAGAAAACAGTGCAGCAGCCCTTGTCGTAATGCGGAAACGGGGCGATTTATCAGACGTTCAGAAGGACATGATCACTGACTTTCGGACTAAGAGCGTAAACTTTTCCGAAACAGCTGAGTTTGTAAACTTCTCGCGTGCCGCCTTGATTACAGTATACCGTGCATGTCAAAATCGTGCTATCCAAAACCTGTGCTGCACCATGGGCTATATAGACGACAGGGTGATCAAGCTATGTATGGGCGAATAGACGTGCATCTGTTTAGCAACTGACCACCCAGGTGAACCACGGGACAACCCATAGTGTCTCCTCAACGACAGTTCAGCAAACCTTGCTGCGTATGGGCCTCCGCAGCAGGCTCCTGTTTCATGCACCCATGTTGACTGCAGTTCATAATAATGGAATCTTTACGCCAATACTGCAGCGGGACGTCCAGTCTGTGGCGACAGGCGTTTTTTCGGATAAATCACGTTTTATGCTCCATCACACGGGTGGCTGTTGGCGTGTAGGGAGTGAAACGCCTGAAAGAAAACACCCTGCAACAACTGGCCGAAGGGTCCCGGCCGGAGGGCAGTCCCTGTGTGATTTCGTCATTCTGGAAGGCACGATGGATGAACACAAATGTTTATCTAACCTTGGGGACCATGTCTAACCTGCATGCAATTCGTTTTTCCCAGCACGATGGCTTTTACGACCACTTCAAAGCAAAATACCAGCACAGCGCTCAGTGTATGTGTGTGGTTCGAAGAGTACAAGAATGAATTTACCCTACTCCCCTGGTCCCCAAAGTCCCCAGATTTAAAACCATGGGAGAGGCTGTGGCATCATTTCGATCGGACTTTTCGCACTAAGGATCCTCAACTGAGAAATCTAGCACATATGGCAGCGGTACTGGAATCGGTGTGGCTTTACATCACTCTCGGTGCCTTCCAGAACCTCACTGACACTCTTCCTGCACGTCTTGCAGCTGCACGCGATGCAAAAGGTGGTTATTCAGGCTTTTGACAGGTAGGCACATTAATATGACCGGACATTGTATTACCCTCCTGTCATTTATTTCACTGTGAGGCCTTGCGAAAGTTCCGGATGTTTATTCCAGATACAGTGGTGTTAATCAGTGCTACTGATGGTCTCTGGAGTGATTAATTGCTTTTGTAAAATACTTTCTCTGGTTCCAAAGTCGTTACTAGACTATTAGTATTTTTATCTCTAATATTACGCTGAGACACTTTTTCCCCGTTATCAAGATAAACATTCTTTTGCAATGATGTTCCTAACGTACATTTTGATGTTCTAAACATCCACCAGTGTTTGACATTACGCAGAAATTTCTCTGTTTGAGTACATGCTGATGGGTCTCCACATTCTGCAATGTGCTTCACGAGTCAGCAAGTGATTTGTAATATTTCGAAAATGCTTACCTGGTGAAGGGCGTTCTCTGGGCCAAGCTGGCGACGTGCACCAGCGTTGTTTGAGCCTTCTTCCGGCAGCACTGTGTGTTACTGAGTGTGTGGCGTACGTTTGCTGTTACTGAGATCTTTCTTACCTCTGTCTGCGGAATCCGATATTGGCTGTGTAGTGTTTTCGGTGAAATAAACAGATGTATGACAACATAAAAAATGTCTTTTGTATATTTACTGTGGCAAAACATCATGGATTCAGATTCAAGTCGTGTTTTACGTACTTATAATTTGTGTAATTATTTTGAAAGCACTGAAGGCACCATAAAAACCTTCGATGACATTTTGAACGCCAATGAACTTTGACGAAAGAATTGGATGACACGATGATTAAAATTTCGTTTTCAATTCTGTACATGAAAGAAACGCTTACTGAGTATCACTTTCATTAGGAGCAGAAATGAAGAAATTGATGTTACCCTTTCAACATCTAGGACTAGGCCACAGGTAGATTTGTAAACATCAAAGACCTAAATCTGCTTAACAAAAGTTGATTCATTTATTTTTCAGTATTTCACGAGTTCAATAAGGCGTTTACTTTCTAATGGATGCCTGGTGTCCTAAATTTTCTTCCTTACTGATCTTACCAAACTGTTATCTTACCATGGATGACTTAGCACCTGAGCCGCTAACCTGTCTATTCTCCTCGTAAGGGTTTCCCACTGATATTTTTATTCTCCACTATTTCTGTTACCTCTTTGTTTCACACTTTCTTTATCCACTTTATTAATTTCTAGCAACTTTCTCCTCTTCTCGTAGGATACACGTTTCACTTGTATGTAGTGCTGCACTGCATACACCTGCGTCGCAAATGAAGTCATAAATAATACTGTAATATGTGATACCAGAAATTGTATTGTTGTAGAAAGTTTTATTCTTTCATTATAATCTGCCGCAATACCCTCCTTGCTTTGATCATGTCGTGTAGCTTTGCTGCCACTACGGGAAATAGAAGTACAAAAATGTTAAGCTGTCCTCGGTAATGGGATATGCATCAAGCTTCTACACTTTGCTGAACTGAATCCACATTTTGTATTAAGGAGACAAACCACTTCATCCGACAAGTCTAAGTCCCAGATGTCATAATATTGTGGACGACTAATACAATAGTTCTTAGATATTTAGAATGACAACATATTATGACGTTCATTCATTTTGTGTGAACTATTTTTCAGTTTAAAAAGATGAATAACCGGTACATGTATAAACGGGTTTCCTCACCACTACCAAATGCTAATAGCAGACAACACCAGATTACAAGTTCCCACTGGAAGTTGAATGATTATTGTGAACCAGTTGTTTGAGTGCTGAAAAAACACAGAAGCAAAAATGAATGAACTTTTACGATTTTGTACTTACAATCAACCATTGAGCTATTACGAAGTTGCATATTTCTTTGCACTGGAAAAACTCAAGACAACAATCACACCATGAAGGAGTCAAAGAAGCCAAGATATAACCAGCCAAGTGCCAGATCTATAATTTTATGAAAGCGGACATGACTGCTTTCAGTTTTACGAAAAATGACTGATATTTATAAAATTGATACGCCGTTACAAAGACACTTATTTTATTTATTTATTTATTCATTTATTTATTTAACTTGATCTTATTTGAGCCATCAGGCCCTCTCTTACATTGGACCAGGGTTTCACATATACTATATGTATTACATCATAGTTACCGAAAATAACAATTTAGAATGGCAACTAATATTAAAATGATTTGAGTGTCTGTGTTTGTAAAGTGCACTGACTGTGAAGTAACAAATTTAATACTGGCATTACTTGTGTTACTACAGCTGCAGCCAGTAATAGTGATAATAGTATTAATAATAATAATATAATAACTTTATAATAATAATAATAATGAAAATTATTGTGACGTTAATAACAATAAGAACAGTGGCAGATAAGAGAAGAATGACTAAGTCTATAGAACGATGTTTCTTGATATAGTTCGTTTTGGAAAAAGAAAATTTATGGAGACTACATCGGGTAAGAATACTGGAAAATAAGGACGATCGGGCTGGAGATGTAACGCTCTTTTCAGAACACTTCTTACAAATTTAAACCTCGATTCTACTTCGGCAATAATGACTTAACGTTATCGCTTGTTAGTCTTGCCCCGAATTATCTATTTGATTTGAAATTCCTAAGATGTTCACGCTTTTCGTTAAATCTTTTTACGTAGTGTTCGCAATGAGGTTTAAGTCACGGGACCGTTAACTGAAGACATGTGATCGTCCACCGAACCGTAGTAGGTCACACAAGAAGTAACGAACCGTCGCCAAGGAGCAGGTATATTCTTCTTCACAACAATTAGAGGTTTTCGTTAGCACATCGCGGTCTTCAACGGTCATCTCCGGACCGCGACGTAACGGCTTCTTCCCGGTAAGCTCGAGAGAATGAAATTGGGCACAAGGGCCCAACAGATACGGTGGCGGTCCGAAAGGATTCAGCTGTGTCCACGAGTCGCATCGCAGCCCAGGTGCCGGCGCGTCGCCTGTTGCGCTTCCCACAGAGATGCGCGCGCGGGCAGGGGCGCACACACACACGCGCGCGCATTTCAATGACAAAGGGCGCGGCCGAACCGGTCAGCGAGTGACCACTTGCCTCCTCACGCTCGCGCTTTTAATATAAACCGCCTGCCTCTAACAGGACGACCCGGTTCCGCTACAACTGCGGCAGCGGCGGCTACACTACCACCGGCCTCTGAATGGGATCCGAGTGACCACGGGATCAAAGGGGCGCGCCATCCGCCTTTGCTGCCGACTGGACAGTCCGGTTGCGGAGGGGGGCGCCCGTGAGAACCTGCCGGCGCGAAGGGGTTGCGATGACCAGCTGGGCCTCCGGGAGTCGGAGACTGGACAGTCCAGTTCCGCGGCCAAAGGGCTAGCGCTAGGCTGGGCAGGGCCGGATCGGGTTAATACTTAATATCCATCAGCCGCCGGCAGTTTATTCAAAGCGGAACGGCAGCCCTAGATGGTGCGATACTGCTGTTGGCTGACTAACCTGTTTCCCCGCCGCGACCACTGGGCGCTACCTGCAGATGACCAACTGGACGAGTTCTGCCGTGGGAAGGCGGTTGCCTGCCCGCTGCTGGTGACTGACCATCCGTTGGCGCCCAACGTAAATCGGAGCCGCGTTTAAAGGAAAGAACGTGTTTTCTGTTGGAGGCTGGCGTGACCTTCCGAGAAGGGTTAACGGGAACCTGCTTCCACCCGTACAATAGACGGGCTGGAATTTTTCGACCATCGCCTCAGCCCACTAGTTTCCCGCCGGTCCCTTACTGCTCCGTGCCCAAATCTTACAGACGAAATTTCAAAGGGGTGACCTTTCACTTCCGGCCAACGGACTTCACCTCTGTCTCTTCGACAATTCTTCGAGTTGGCAGGTATTTTGTTTGCTTCCTCAAAGGATAACTTGGACTGGTCTTTTTTCCCTACCGTACTTCGAATACTTTCCCACATCAAATGACATAGCGAGACAGAAAATAACGGCTCCTAACGGCAAGATGACGAACGAATGCCTCTTACTTAAGTGAGCCCTACAAAAAATTTCAATGTCAACGTACTTTACAGTTCCTCAGCCAGAAAATTTCGTTACAATATAGATTCAAGGGCAAAACTTGAAGCGCAGCTTTCACATACCCTGGCAGGTGGCATATCCAGTAAGGACCGTAGCAGTATTAACTGTTGTATTGTACTAAGACTATAAATAGCTTCTGGAAAAGGAAAACAAAACTGCCAAATAACTGCATTATCATTTTATATATTCTACAACAAGCCTCTAGATCATTATCTCATCTAGACGACAGCCATACCGGCTTTCTATTACGAACCACTGTCATCATATACCGTGGAGCATTACACATTTTAAATATCTGTATATGTATCTGTATAGTTCGCGCAGCCCACTGGTAACGTTATGTTAATGGACTACGCCGAACGTAAAGATTTTTCCCTAGCTTTTCGGCCGTCGTTGCTCCCTTTTTGAAATAATTAGTAGCTCTGGAGCGTCACCAGAAGAAATTCCATCAAAGTAGTTCAAATTTTGCGGTTCCGATCAAGATTTTCTAGAAACTTCCCTTGGTTATCTGTCGAACGCTGGAACTGGAAGTCCTTTCACAGTTATTCCCAATTAAGAACCTTTCAACCACACATCCAGCTCGCAATTCGACCCCTTAAACGGCACCATTACACACGGAGCCGGGTTTAGAGGGCCTTTCAAAATAAAGTTACACGCCAACGTACCTTATATCCCTTTCATCAAAAACCTGCGCCAGAAATTGGATCTAACACGGGAATTGACTTAATAATACAAAGCTGAAGAGTCAGTTACACCTGGCTGTGGGGGAAGTCGCAGTTTGTCCACGAAAATGCTTGTTCACAAACTACATTCTCGACCTGTATTGGTATCATGTTCAATAGTGTTGGATCAGTATCTGGCTTAATTAATTCGACTGCATTCAAAGACCACTGGTGCGGCAGCGCGTGGATATTAAGAATTTTATCTTTCAATGTTTCTCAGACATGCCCTTTTCGCTCCCTCGGCGGCCCCATAAATTAAATAACAGTTCACCAAACAGCTTCGTTGTTTGAACGAAATTAAATATTGTCACATCCCCAAATTAACACGTGATGCAGTGGTTAAGGTAGCCTAGTGTACCCACGGCGCATTTCTCTATCCTTGTGCAATACTTGGTGATGCTCCGCCGATAGTGGTCATATCGATGACGGGATGTTAAAGCCTAATCTTGTTCTCGGAAAGAAAAATTATTCCTCGTTAGTTGATTGTGAAGTAGAGAGAACTGGAATGAGACTCAATTGTAAGTGGCTTACCAATACGGTATTGCCAACAAAAAGAAGAAATTGAGAGGAATGACTCGGTGTCACTCTGAAGGAAAAATTTCGATTTTCAAAAGAACGATGAATGAACCAACGCGGAAGAGTCGTCACGTCTGAAGACGCCTTCCGCACGGGGGGCCCCACGCCTCGACCTTCGCTCCGTGGAGCGTGGTCGCAGACTGAGCGTAGCCGATCGGCCGCTTCAACTTTGGTCAGAGGCGACCCGGTAGCCGCTGGACTGGCCGGCAAGTCTGCAGAGGCCGGCGGAACCTGTGGGTGGCAACGGGAGCAGGTCTCGCGGGTCGGGTCGTGCAACTGCGGGCGGCGAGCGAAGTGGCTGGCGGAAGCCGGGAGAGGCCGCCGTGGCCGGCTACTGGTTCCAGGAAACTGGTTGCCTTCGCGAGCCCGCGCATCCACTTCCAGATCTGTCCCTCTGCAAAACATTGGCAGGTGCATGCGAAAGAGTACTTTTACTGTTAATACGTTGAAGCTCCAAAGAAACTGCTGTAGGCATGCTTATTCAAATACAGAGGCATGTAAACAGGCAGGGTACGGCGCTGCGGTCGGCAACGCCTATGTAAAACAGCAAGTGTCTGGCGTAGTTGTTAGATCGGTTAATCCTGTTACAATGGCAGGTCATTAAGACTCAAGTGAGTTGGAGGGTGGTGTTACAGTCGTCGCAAGAGCGATTGGACACAGCATCTCCGAGGTAGTGATGAAGTGGGGATTTTCCGTACGACCATTTCACGAGCGTACCGTGAATATCAGGAATCAGGTAAAACATCAAATTTCCGACATCGCTGCGGCTGGAAAAAGATCCTGCAAGAACGGGACCAACGACGATTGAAGAGAATCGTTCAACGTGACAGAAGTGCTACCCTTCCGCAAATTGGTGCAAATTTGAATGCCGGGCCATCTACAAGTGTCAGCGTGCGGACCATTCAACGAAACATCATCGATATGGGCTTTCGGAGCCTGCGCGACCAAAGCTTTACGCCTCGCCTGGGCCCGTCAGCACCGACATTGGACTGTTGATGACTGGAAATATGTTGCCTGGTCGAACGAGTCTCGTTTCAAATTGCATCGAGCGGACGGACGTGTTCGAGTATGGAGACATCCTCATGAATCCATGGACGCTGCATGTCAGCAGGGTACAATTCAAGCTGGTGTGGAGCGTGTACAGTTGGAGTGCTATGGGATCCCTGATACGTCTAGAAACTACTCTGACGGGTGACACGTACGTAAGAATCCTATCTGATCACCTGCATCCATTCATGTCAATTGTGCTTTCCGACTGACTTGCGCAATTCCAACAGGACAATGCGACATTCCACACGTCGAGAATTGCTACAGAATGGCTCCGGGAACACTCTTCTGAATTTAAACACTTACGCTGGCCACCAAACTCCCCAGACATTAATATCTGAGATGCCTTGTGACGTGCTGTTCATAAGAGATCTGTATCCCTTCATACTCTTACGTTTTTTTGAACTGCCCTGCAGGATTCATGGTGTCAGTTCCCTCCATCACTACTTCAGACATTAGTCGAGTCAATGACACGTCGTGTTATGGCACTTCTGCGTGTTCTGGGGGGCCCCTACACGCTATTAGGCAGGTGTCCAGGATCTTTGGCTCTGCGGTGTATTCTTGAAAGTGTTTCTCCTACAATGAGAAATGCATCTTGAGAGAAGTGGCTACTTCAATAATAATTTTTGACCTCATAACTGGAACGTCAGCGATCTTGTATCGCATGTAAAAAAAAAAAAAAAAAAAAAAAAAAAACAATTCAAATCGCAAATTGCTTTATTTTTATGGTATGATGACCAGTCTCATCCGTATATAGACCATCAACAGACAGGTCATGTCTCTGAAGTTAATAAAGGCCCATACCATTAACGTCGATATGTAGAAGTATTTTGGAACAGATATTGTATTCGAACATTATGAATTATCTCGAAGAAAACGGTATAATGATACACAGTCAACACGGATTTAGAAAATATCGTTCTTGTAAAACACAATTAGTGTTTTGGGTTGGCAGGAGAGCCAACACCGGGGTAATAGAGGAAGCCGAAAGGCACGCGTTTTAGCTCACGCAGGCTGGCGTGAGGTCTGGAACAGGACAAGGAACTTAGACTTTAGAAAAACGGACGTAGCTGGTGGAATACTTAACTTTAATCCATTAATGATGAGCGTCGCTCTTGACTGTACATGATTCAGTATCAATAGTAACTGGTAATAGCGCCTTGCTAGGTCGTAGCAAATGACGTAGCTGAAGGTTATGCTAACTATCGTCTCGGCAAATGAGAGCGTATTTTGTCAGTGAACCATCGCTAGCAAAGTCGGTTGTACAACTGTGGCGAGTGCTAAGAAGTCTCTCTAGACCTGCCGTGTGGCGGCGCTCGGTCTGCAATCACTGATAGTGGCGACACGCGGGTCCGACGTATACTAACGGACCGCGGCCGATTTAAAGGCTACCACCCAGCAAGTGTGGTGTCTGGCGGTGACACCACAATTAGCTCTTTACTCGCACGAAGTGTTGAGAACTATTGACAAGAGATTTCAAATTGATTCCGTATTTCTGGATTTCCGGAAGGCTTTTGACATTGTACAGCACAAGCGGCTTTTAGTGAAATTGCGTGATTATGGAATATCGTCTCAGTTATGTGACTGGATTCGTAATTTCCTGTCAGGGATGTCACAGTTAGTAGTTGTGGTGTCACCGCCAGACACCACACTTGCTAGGTGGTAGCTTTAAATCTGCCGCGGTCCATTAGTACATATCGGACCCGCGTGTCGCCACTGTGTGATCGCAGACCGAGCGCCACCACAAGGCAGGTCTCGAGATACGGACTAGCACTCGCCCTAGTTGTACGGACGACGTAGCTAGCGATGCACACTGACGAAGCATTTGCAGAGCAGATAGTTAGAATAGCCTTCAGCTAAGTCAATAGCTACGACCTAGCAAGGCGCCATTAGTAACATTGCATGTATCTAAAGAGTCTCACTTGTATCGCCACAATCTCCAGATGTACCAAAAGGAAGGATTAAAGTTAAGTATTCCAGAAGCTACGTACTTTTCTTTATAGCATTCATTACGTATCCTGTTTCAGACCTCACGCCATCCTGCTTTAGCTTAGCGCGTGCCTTTTGGCTTCCTCTCATTGTGTCTAGGCTGTCTTGTCTAGACACAACAGTAGTAACTGACGAAAAGTCGTCGAGTAAAACAGAAGCGATTTATGACGTCCGCTGAGGTAGTGTTATAGGCCCTTTGCTGTTCCTTATCTATACAAACGATTTGGGTGACAATCTGAGCAGCCGCCTTAGGTTGTTTGCAGATGACGCTGTCGTTAATCGACTAGTAAAATCATCGTAAGATCAAAACAGGTTGCAAAACAATTTTGAAAAGATGTCTGTATAGTGCGAAAATTGGCAGTTGACCCTAAATAGCGATAAGTGTCATCCACATGAGTGCTAAAAGGAACTCGTTAAACTTCGGTTACACGATAAATCAGTCAAATCCAAAGGCCGTAAAATCAACAAAATACCTAGGAATTACAACATGAAACAATTTAAATTGGAAAGGACACACAGAAAATGTTGTGAGGAAAGCTAACCAAAGACTGCGTTTTATTGGCAAGACACTGAGAAAATGTAACAAATCTACTGAAGAAACTGCCTACAATACCTTCGTCCGTCCTCTTTTAGAATACTGCTGCGCGGTGTGGGATCCTTACCAGATAGGTTTGACGGCGTAAAGAAATTTCAATCACCATCTTTCTCCTCCAAATGCGAAAATATTTTGTTGGCACCGACCTACATAGGTGCAAACGATCATCATAATAAAATGCGATCTGGACTGACCGTTTGTTACGTACCTACTTTAACAGCTCTGTACAGTCTACAGGAGTAATAACAGTCGAAAGTCAAGAAAGTTCAGGTGTATGTGTGAGGCTGGGTTTCAGCTTATCACCACGGTTAGACCTCGAAGAAATTTCAAATTTACTGTATTGTTCTTTAAGCACATTTATGAGATCCTGAAGACTAACTGGAGAACGAATTTGGTTTTACTACTAGAATATCGAAAATAAATGCTAATGAAACAGGTAACAGCAACTGCTCTTCTGTTGTTACATTTCTCAGTTAATATCCCCTGTTACATTTTAAACAAGTATTTCAGATTGTTTGTCTGGTGTGGCTGATTTATCAACTCTCGTGTGGAGACTGCAAATCTGTCATTATATCAACACTACGTAATTGCTCATGAAGCAAAATTTCCCGTACGCAATGGATTTTCGTGTAAGTACGTACGATTCAATTGAATATCGTATACAGTTTACCTACTGCGATTTTTTAACCATTTCACCTAGCCAGTAATAAAGAAATCAAAACGTTAACATACAATATTTCATTCGTTTTCGGAGGTGACAAATTAGAAAAATACCCAAGCGCTAACTGGGGAATGAAAACTGAGTCTTCTGAGTATTAATTCCATCTCAACAAACTGGCCCGGCAACAGACACACCTTTCCATACTCAGTCCGTCATTGTCTATACGGAATGTGATAAATTTCTCAGCGCACTCAACTGATAATTGAATAGTGTTATAAGTCTATGTATTGCAAGCGCTGCACCTAGCAGCATTTCCAGGGGTTTAGCTTTTTAAAATGCACAAGGCGTTTTGATTAGCTTCACTGGGTGATAAAATAAATGGAGCAACATAACATGGTGTTGAAATATACGCAATATGAGATTCATCAGATTCGGTGTAGTACAGTCGTAACCACTGACGACGAATGTTGATGTGAACTGAGTAATTATTCCTTTTCCATGTGAGGACTGGTGCCGCAAAATGCTGTGAAAGGTATCCTCTGCGAGGAAGAAAAGATATTATACAAATAAACGTCTACCCTATTCAGCACCAAGAATAATTTATCTGCCAGCTGGTATCTTACAGGTAATCTTTGGAGGTAGCCTTTGGCGTCGTTGGACAAAAGAGATTCACTATAACTTAAACATGAAGTTGGAAGAGATATCGCAGAAAAAGAGATAAAAGCAGGCTTCTCTACAAGTGCACTGCCGCAAGCAAGGCAAGGTAAGCTGAATAGTTGGAACAGTGAAGTTTTCTCTCACGTTAACAAATGTTTCGATGACAAACACGAATAGCGATACGGGAAGAAATTTCTGACATTAAGGGTTACGCACAAATAACTGAGTGGAGCTCAAAAACAAAGCTGAGAAGGTACTAGAGGCGCAGCATTCGCGAACAAGTACTAGAAAATTTTAAAACTGCAAGGAAACCATTGCCAATATAGAAGTACTCACCAAAGTCGGTGAGGAAAAGTGTATGAATAAAATCTGTTTAAAGGAAAGGATCCACCAAATGGAATGATTTGTAAATCACTCGAGGTAACAGGGCTTGGAAAGGCCAATGTAAACTACAGTTTGTATGGGAGACATTAAAAATAAGCAGTTTTAGAAAATATTTAGTTCGTGGTAAGCCTTTAGAGACAGGTGGCAAAGGACGGAAGAGAATGTAGAAATGGACCAGCTGTCAAAAGACGTTGATGTAGACAGAATGGTCTGTTAACGGATAATAAGAACAAGAAATGCCCCACTGTGGAATGCTGATCTAGCCTGTATCGCCCAGTATGACGCGCTATCGATTTACCATATCTGAAATTTTTTAAGTGATACATCCCGTTTGACTGTATATCAGAAAACAAGACGAGTGTCGTTTTAGAAGTCGAAGACCTAGGAGCAACAAATCACTACATTCCAGACACGCTGTTTACTTTTTGCGGTAAGAATAAAAATAGAGTTCTGTCGATGTCGTAACAAGTGAATTCGTATTGGCATAATTTTTCAAAGTCCTTCAAGATAATGGTGCTCCAGAATGTTGTTGGAGCATGAGTGACGATGATAAGGGGAACAATTAATATGGTAATTGGATAATGTCATGTAAGAATTTTAAAAGGTATTGACAGATTAATGAAAATACAATTTTTTATAAAATATCCGTAATCGTAATTAGAGTTACGACGAATGTAATATGTTGTATTACTGAAAGCGTTCTATATAACCGGTTAAAACAAATTTCAACATTGGGTTCGCATGTACAAGAAGTATTTCACCAACGGAGCGCAATAAATAAATATACGCACCTGACGCTCGTAATTTTTTTTATTCCATTAGCTTGATTATTCATGAAGTATCCTCAAGTTTGCCTTGAGAATTTTTTTTTGAAAGTTCAGGAATTAAGAATTCAATTTCATCGCCAAATTACACCGACGTAAATTTAATTCAAAACTAACGAGAAAAATCTCCGATAGATCAGGGATGTGAGTAAAAGATTTGTTGGTACATGTGAGTTTCAAACGCTTTTCTAACATTAAGATACTATACTGTCCGAAATTACATGAGTGAGATGATATATTTTACCAAAAAAACGTAGTGAATTAAATCTTACCATACACTGAGATAGTCCCTTCATCTCCACCAGAGCGGCGTTCGTTTGCGTTTGCACCATGGCGTCAAGAAAAACTGTGAGTGCTTTGTATTGACCCATTTCAAGGCGATGTAATGCTGAATCAACGTCGAGTCTAAGCATAGCTAGGCATAATCAAAGTGGGTTCACAACAGAGGGCAGTAAAGCGTTAGTCAGATCACTTTTCAGTGGTGTATAATGTTCAGGTTCCACTACAGCTTGTTGCCATGGGAATGACCGAGAATTTCAACCGCTGTCTGGACCCATAAGTCAAATGGTACTATGCTCAAAGTGTGGTACCTGGCAACCGTTAGATGCTAAATATGGCTACTACCGCTTTGTTATCAAAGATGATTAACCAATTAGCCTCGCTGCATAAGAATAATTTAGCTTTCGATTGGTTCACTTCATGGGGGGGCTCATCCCAATTAAAAGCGACATTGCAGACAATGGATAAACAGAACTGAATGTAATTAAGTTAAGAAACAGCTACGCCCAGAAAAATCTAACTCACACAAGCAGCGAGGTAGTAATACACATGCTCACGCACAGAATCTAGTTCAGTTAGATAAAGTTGGAAATTGATCGTGAGAGGTAAACAAACAAAATGACACTCACTTACTCACTCCCACCTCATTCGCGGTGACCTACAAGGTCCTTCTCACACGCCTTAGGACAACGGAGTAAGGGTGGCAAGTGCTGTACCTGGAATTAAAACACAAATAAAAAGACAGAGGAGCTAAAGTAACTGACAGGAAAGTGTGACTGGCTGACCACTCACAAACGCGAGAGTGAACCAGTCCGTAAAACACCTTAAATGCGCCAAAACTGAAAGTAAAACAAGAAACACTTGAGAAGAGCTAAAATAGCAGCATAGGTTAATGTGATTGGCTGATAACTTACAAAAACCGTTGGTGAGTCAGCGTCCCCGTTAACATATTAAAAACATTCCCCTAAAATTTTAGGAAATGAGTTTGACATATCACGAAACATTAACACTCTAACCGATTTCGTCTGTATGTCGCTTAAACTAGAGGGCAGATCTTTCGGCAAGCCTGCTGCTGCCCTCTGGTCCGAAAACAAAACACAGTCTAGTAATATGTCGCGAACAGTGATCTGTACGCCAGAAGCACCATATTGGAAGGTTCTCTCGCCGGGTCAAGAAGCCACGTGTCACACGTCTCTGGCCTGTGTGAAGACGAGTACAGAGGACCTCATCTCAGCTGCGTGTATGGAAGGAGGTACGCCAGGGCCGCGTTTTGTGCTTTACTAGACGCAGTTTATAGTCCGTCACTTCGAGCCAGTCTTCCTCCCATCGACGCATGACTATGTACCTCAACAGCGAAGTGATAACATGCAGGAGGATGCCACACTGAACTACAGAGTCTGCCAGAAAAATATATACACACTTTAAGGAACAAAAAGTATTACTTATGTGTTTATTTTACATTTAATAATTGATCACACATGTTGTACAATCTTCAGTTTGGCACGTGGTTACCTTAAGTGTTCAAAGTCCACCGTTGGCGGCTATACACGTAACAAAGCGACGTCAGTCAATGTTACAGAGGAGATCTCTGCACATGTCTCTGTTATCTCCTGGCGAAACTTCTCCAGCGTGCGTGGCTTACGTCGATAGACGTTAACTTTCACAGCTTCCCACAAGTAAAAGTCCATAGGTGTTAGATCTGGCGACCGTGGAGGGACCTCAATGGACCCTCTCGGTCCAATCCAATGCCCCGGAGAATTGTCATCCAGGATAGCTCGTACGGCTAGGTGGTAGTGTGATGGCGCCCCGATCTGTTGATAGAAGACCTCTTCATCAGCTCCATAAAACGCACGTATACCTGACAAAATTGATGAGTGTGACATTTCCAAGTACACTTCTCCAGCGACAGTAGCAACAAAGAAAAAGGGTCATACTAAGCCCCGAGATAGTCCACACCACACATGAACACCTGGTAGATTGACAGCTTTATCCACATACACATGCGGATTTTCCGGTGCCCAGTACACTGTTGCGCCGATTCACGGTTCCATTAAGTTTAATTTGTACCTCGTTACTCTACACTACCTTCGTTACAAATTCTTCGTCATCAGTTACCATTTGCTGGTACCATTCGCAAAATTGCATTCGGCGATCAGGATCGCCATCATTAATCGCATGCAATAATCGTGGAATGTAAAATTTCTACTCTGCAGCTTTCAGAATTCTTCGTACACTTGTACTGCTAACCCCCGCTTCACGTGCACATTGCGTAGCAGACTTTGTGGAGAATTAACAAACGTTTCGAACAAGAGAGCCGACGAATCAGGACTTGTAGCTGTACACTGTCTTCCTGAACTTCCTTCGTGACTATCACAAATCGTCCCATGCAATTCAAACTTGTCAATGATGCGTTTAATTGTTAGGGGGTTGGCAGTTCTGTTTCAAACTCCCTCCTCCACTGACGTTGCACTTCATCAGCATTATCAAACTTGAAAAACCACTTCACAATACATGTTCTTTGCTCTAATGTCAAGCGTGCTCTAGCCATCTTGTATTCTCAATACTGAGATGAAAGTATGTTGAGCCAAAGCCATACTATAACCCACTCGCAACTCAAATCGAACCACAATATCGATATCCCGATAGAGCCTGACAAAGAGTGTATACACTTTTCTGGCGGACTCTGTATATAACTGAGGATCACGACACACCTCCTTAGCTACTACAACCGCCCTTTAGTTCTCAGCAATAACCATGTGCCTTGGAGCCCAGAAGAAAGGTACCTCCTTCCCCAGCGTCTGTAAGCGGAGAAGGGCGTCCTGCATTTTCTGGACCACTTTATTTGCCGGATACGAGCGTTGCAGGGATTGAAAAGCACTAATGGAGTCGGATCAGACAAGGAATTTAGCAGCCGCCGCACATCTCACTTGGTCCAGCGCCCTCAAGATCGTGGATAAATCGGCTTCGGAGACAGTGAACTTTGGAGGCAATCGAATCTTGAGGACACGATCAGGTAAAACAGAAGAGCAGTCGACGGAATTCCCCTGTTTAGAACCAACCACGAATAAAGCTACATAGTTGTGGGGCTCATTGAAATTCTCAGAACATATCGTGTTAAAAACATAAACATGAATATAATCTCTCCTCTACTGCATTAAATCTAAAATTACTTCGGGCCTCTGTAATTTATATCGGAATACGTCTGCAAACAGAAAAGATATAAATGAAAATGTTTCACCACAATTCATTCTCGTTTACACTACTGGCCATTGAAAATGTTACACCACAAAGATGACATGCTACAGACGCGAAATTTAACCGACAGGAATAAGATGCTGTGATATGCAAATGATTAACTTTTCAGCTCTGAAAAGGTTGGCGCCGGTGGCGACACCTACAACGTGCTGACATGAGGAAAGTTTCCAACCGATTACTCATACACAAACAGCAGTTGACCGGCGTTGACTGGTGAACGTTGTTGTGATGCCTCGTGTAAAGAGGAGAAATGCGAGCCATCACGTTTCCGACTTTGATAAACGTCGGTTGGTTGGTTGTTTTGGGGAAGGAGACCAGACAGCGTGGTCATCGGTCTCATCGGATTAGGGAAGGATGGGAAGGACGTCGGCCGTGCCCTTTCAGAGGAACCATCCCGGCATTTGCCTGGAGTGATTTAGGGAAATCACGGAAAACCTAAACCAGGATGGCAGGACGCGGGATTGAACCGTCGTCCTCCCGAATGCGAGTCCAGTGTCTAACCACTGCGCCACCTCGCTCGGTCGATAAACGTCGGATTGTAGCCTATCGCGATTGCGGTTTATCGTATCGCGACATTGCTGCTCGCGTTGGTCGAGATTCCATGACTGTTAGCCGAATATGGAATCGGTGGGTTCAGGACGGTAATACGGAACGCCGTGCTAGATCCCAACGGCCTCGTATCACTAACAGTCGAGATGACAGGCATCTTATCCGCATGGCTGTAACGGATTGTGCAGCCGCGTCTCGATACCTGAGTCAACAGATAGGGACGTTTGCAAGACTACAACCATCTGCACGAACAGTTCGACGACGTTTACAGCAGCATGGACTATCAGCTCGGAGACCATGGCTGCGGTTACCCTTGACGCTGCATCACAGACAGGAGCGCCTGCGATGGTGTACTCAACGACGAACCTGGGTGCACGTCTGGCAAAACGTCATTTTTGCGGGTGAATCCAGGTTTTGTTTACAGCATCACGATGGTCGCGGTGAACACACACTGGAAGCGTGTATTCGACATCGCCATACTGACGTATCACCCGGCCTGATGGTATGGGGTGTCATTGGTTACACGTCTCGGTCACCCATGTTCGGATTTACGGCACTTTGATCAGTGGACGTTACATTTCAGATGTGTTACGACCCGTGGCTCTACCCTTCATTCGATTCCTGCGAAACCCTACATTTCAGCAGGATAATGCACGACCGCATGTTGCAGGTCCTGTACGGGCCTTTCTGGATACAAAAAATCTTTAACTGCTGTCCTGGCCAGCACATTCTCCAGATCTCTCACCAATTGAAAACGTCTGGTCAATGGTGGCCGAGCAACTGGCTCGTCACAATACGCCAGTCAATACTCTTGATGAACTGTGGTACCGTGATGAAGCTGCATGGGCAGCTGTACCTGTACACTCACATGCAAGATCTGTTTGACTCAATGCCCAGGTGTATCGAGGCCGTTATTACGGCCAGAGGTGGTTGTTCTGGGTAATGATTTCTCAATATCTATGCACCCAAATTTCGTGAAAATGTAATCAGATGTCAGTTCTAGTAAAATATATTTTTCCAATGAATACCCGTTTATCATCTGCATTTCTTCTTGGTGTAGCAACTTTAATGGCCAGTAGTTTATAAGATCAACCAAATATAGCTACATTATCGAAAATTTTTTTTGCTAGTTAATCACATATCGAAACTAGAGAACGGGTTCGGTAATTAGAAGGTCAAAGTTCGATTATTGTTATCAATTTAAACGTTCAAAGAAATTTATGAGGTTCACGAAATAAAACATAACGGGAGTGAGAAGATCTAGAAACGGGGACCTTAGACTTGGGACAAAACAGCCCTCACTATGTTCAAAGGAAGTCTGACAAATAAGTGCCGTTACGGCTTAAGTTAGATGAATTCTGTCCTCATTTACCGCGTACGGAATTGGTTGTGCTCAGTATCTGTTAACACGGGAGTGGTTCAGTAAGTAAAGCAACATATTTTTTTCCTCGGCCGAATTCAGCTGAGATAAATGCGGAATCTGTTGTGAACACCGTGGAATATTTCTGTTACAGCTCTTACAGTTTCGCGAAGTTTCTATAGGAGGCGGAGCTATATGCAGCCTTCAAAATGACGTCTGTAGCGGAGATGCGTTCCAAGAAAAGGGCTGTCATTTAGTTTCTTTTAGTGGAAAACCAGCGCATCACAGATATTCACAGGCGCTTCTAGAATGTCTACGGAGATCTGTCAGTGAACAAAAGCACGGTGAGCCGTTGGGCTAGGCGTCTGCCATCATCGCAACAGGGTCGCGCAAACCTGACCGAGCTTCCGTTTGCCGGCCAGCGGCATACAGCTGTGATATCCTCAGGAAATGTAAGAAAAGACTTTAGTGTCTACGTCGCCACAAAAGTGCAAACGAACTTCTCCTTCTCCATGACAATACTAGGTCTCACACAAGGCTGTGCCCCGGAGAGTAGCTCACAAAATTTCACTCTACTGTTCTTCCTCATCCACCCCAAAGCCCGGATTTCACATGTTCCTACTTCCATCTGCTTGGTCTAATAAAGGATGCACGTAGCGGAAAGCAGTACGTGGCTATTGGGGAGGTTATTGATGGAGGAAAAGCCGTGGTATTGAATGGAGATTATGTTGAAATATAGGATTTGTAGCTAAAGGATTGGGAATAACATGGCGTACCGGAATCTTCAATGAAACCAATCTGCTCTCAGAAAAAAAAGTGTTGTATTACTTACAGAACGCCCCTTGTATTATACTCACCATAATGTCACGTGCACATATCAGGAAATAGAAAGCAGTACACAAGAAGAAATAACGTACTTCGTCTTAATATTGATATTTTTTATTGCCTCATACTAATATGAAAATTATTCAGTGGAGTACTTCTACGAGAGGTTGTAGGCGATTCAGTCTGGAACCGCGCTACTGCTACGGTCGCAAGTTCGAATCTTGCCTCGGGCATGGATGTGTGTGATGTTCATGGTCTAGGGGACTGATGACCTCAGATGTTAAGTCCCATAGTGCTCAGAGCAATTTGAAAGTACTTCTATAAATTGTGTTTTGAGCTTTCTGTGGTCACTATTATCGCGGATGATTGATTGTGATAAACGTTCATAGCCAAATAATTTAATTATTAATGAACGTATATCGCATATATTTAATCGGACATTGTAACAATGAGAGTAAATACAATATTTGGATGTCTATGTTGTATAAACAGAAAACTGCGTTACCATTATGTAGGAAGTAGTGCTGTTCTCCTGTTACGTGGCCGCCGTCAGCTCCTGCCAATAAGCGGCTCTCATTTCTATTTGGCCACGACAACAATCTAAATTAAAGATCTCAAGTCCCGGGATCAGCGGCAACAGGTGCGGAATTGCATGCTCCGTAACCCGCAGACGATATTCAAGATGCCGTACATGGAATATCCAGTTCGTCTGTTCTCCGTCTGGTGAATACCTCGTCAGGCTGGCAAGTGATGATTCTCGCTTACAACGTAAAATAGGCGCTATAGTCGGAATGCATCTGAAGAAAAAGCTTTAAGTGCCACACAACGTGCGCTTCCCATCACGCAGCGGATGAGAGAAACGGGATGGTTCTCATTAATTTTGTTTTAGCATTGCTTTAAATAGTAATGAAGAATTCTGCATTTGTAAAACGATTTACAGACTTAAATATCTTGAGGACGTCCCGCTATAGTGCGTATTCAAAACAGAGCCAGAAGAGAGTCAGTACTGCGTCCCTCCATCGTTCCTTTACAAGTACCCCAAATGCGGAGATCACAGTAAACCTGTACCTATTCGACTGACACGTCCATTTTGTATGTTACAAACAAAAATTTTTCAAAAAAATGGTTCAAACGGCTCTGAGCACTATGGGACGTAACATCTGAGGTCATCAGTCCCCTAGAACTTTGAACTACTTAAGCCTAACTAACCTAAGGACACCACACACATCCATGCCAGAGGCAGGATTCGAACCTGCAACCGTAGCGGTCGCGCGGTTCTAGACTGAAACGCCTAGAACCGCTTGTCCACACCGGCCGGCAAAAATTTTTCAGTTCGAAACTTTTTCATGTAATATTCTTCGATTGCGTAATGTGTAGCAACTGGGCTGAATGAACTTCTAGCAGAGTTAGCACAGGTATTTAAGGGGCTATAAAGTAGGGAATTAAACGAGATTGCAGTTTAACTTAGGGGTACGTATGAACGCGGGAAGTGGCCATAGCACTTCTTGACGACGATAATGACGCACACTGAGAAGAGGAGAAACAACAAGAAATGTGAAGAATTCAAGACCATCAGCCGAATGCTAAATGTAGTGAAAACGTTACAGAGTGTTTAACAGAAGTATATACGTAAATGATGAAAAACGGTATGATTTTGGGAGAGGAAGAGGAACAAGAGGTACAGCAGGATTATTGTGAGGGAAAGATGTATATCGAGATAAACATATAACTTTGTGCTGTATATAGCGACTTCGAAAAAGTAATTGATAGAGCACAACGGGACAAGATGTTACAGGTGTAAAAGGAAAAGACAGTGGATTGGAGAGAAAAGGGACTGATTTAAGAGCCTATATCGACAGCAGAAAGTCAAGGCATAGAATAGAGAAAAGACAACAAACGAATGCCTAGGTTACAGCTGGATCAGACAAGGTTGTCGTCTCTCTCTAATCTAGTACAGTATATATTTTGGAAAACTGTAAAGTAATGCTATTAGTGGAAATGCACAAAATGTGTAAAAGTTGATGACAATATTGTGCTTTCGGACGAAAAAGGGCTGGCACTGAACAAAGTGGCACATGATTTGAATGCAGCGTGTCAAAGTATTAAAGGGAAAACCAAGAGTATGATCACCGGTACAAAAAAAGGGAAGAAACAAGTCAAAAATTTTGAATAGTTAAACAGCTTAATAAGAGAGAATATAAAATGTTGTCGTGAAGTATAAACCATAACGTGTCATGGTTATGCAATCATTCAACATGAAGAGGAAGGTGCTAAGTGGAAAACAGAACCGACAACTGAGAAAAATACTGGTTAAATGCTTTGTGTGGGGTGTGGACGATAAAGAAGAAAAAACGGAATGGAGGCCTTTGAGGTGCGGACATGGAAACATGAGAAGATAAGCTGTACAGAAATAGTTAAAATAATTAAGAATACTAAAATATTAAGAAATGTTGGCACAGAAAAAATAAATAGTACTGGAGATTTTAAAGAGATAAAGAACTTGTTACGATACCGTCAAAGAAGATAACGTTTATTGACAGGTGCTTGAGTTGAGATGGTAAAAGAAAGCATGGAAAAGCAGGAAAAGATACGAAGTTAAGGTAACAATGCAAAATAGTTTGTAATTGCAGCAGGAATTGGAGGAGGAGATGGACAGCCAACACTGTATAAATATCTGAAGAGAGGGAAAAACCATCCAGCAAGTTGCAAATAAAGGTTTATAAACTCTTGACGATGTTAAAAATATCTTCATCAGAAGTAGTGATCTTACTACTCGTACATCACATGATGGCACAATAGATTAGATGAAGCCGAGTGGTTCTTGTCATAAACAAATTTGAAAAACAAACTAGAATTAATGGAAGCCATGGCTTTATATAGCGCCACATTACAAATACCGTACTTCAGAATGAATACTGATTAGTTACATCTGCCTAACTGTCAGAAAAAATAAAGTAGAGAAGTGTAAATAGAAGATGATACGCAGACCAGTGGCCAGTAGTAGAATATTGTTGACAAACCTGGAGACTGGAGTTTTCTCCGTTTCCTTGTTCTGTTTATGTGTTCTAACACACTTCAGAGTTTTAATCAGTTGATAAGCACAAATTATAATTAAAGATCGCTTTGACATAGTCTGAAGTATTTACCAATGCATTTGTACGTCTGGCGGTCTAAAATTCCGATTACTCAGATTATCTTCGATGATACTTTAAGACTGTAGTTATAACTTTATTGGTTTCTTCATATTTTATTTTAGAGATAAGCTTCATCAAAACAACAATGCGTACAAATTTTAAATTAAAGATTTCAGTTTGTTCTTATTCATAAAGTAACCATAATTTAGCCTGACGTTTGAAAATCTTGTACTTGGCTGTATGGGCCATTGCCCGAAGCCTATTTAAATAAATTTTTAAAAACTCAGTCATCATTTACATATGCTATACGTCGTTCCTTAGTTGATTCTGTGTTAGTAAAATGTATTCCTTCTTTGCAGCTAACTGAAAGGCAGTTTGTTTTGTGTCATACGAATTTCGCTTCTTTTATTTGTAGAGCATCTTCAGCCCCCTGTAGCACACGTTTGTTTCATATCGATCATAACTGAGATGTGTACTAATGACATACAATGTACTACATTTTTTCTTGATGTTATCTTGTTTTCTGCGTGAGAAACAACTTCTGCTGCACAAGTTTCGTGATGTCAAATTTCGATATGGCATTACTTACGATTTCTGATCTTATTAACTCATATGTGTTGTGCTGGAGTCGTATTTACACTATTGGTCTGCAACCTCGAAGTGACCGTTTTTCGGCGTTTTTTTGGAAACATTTATATGAATGCTTCACTTAAACTTTTCACTGTGTATTGTGTGTGTGTGTGTGTGTGTGTGTGTGTGTGTGTGTGTGTGTGTGTGTGCACTGTGTGGTGTTACCAACTGTCACCGTGTGTTACCATTCATCTTTTGTTCGTGTTGCAGTGCCTACATAAAGTCTGATATTTGATTGTTTTTCTATATGTGTGCGTGTGTTGTTATGTGTGTGAGTGTGTTATTCTGTGTGACTGTCTTTGTGTACGTGTGTGTGTGTGTGTGTGTGTGTGTGTGTGTGTGTGTGTGTGTGCGTTTGGTGAAAGTTTTCTTGTAATGATAGAGTCTTCCGTTGTAATTCTTCATTCTGGTAATTTTAATATCCTGTTCCCTGTTAAATGGTTCCTGGCCATGTTTTATCCCGTTTTCTGCAAAGGTTGAAGGGCTATTTTCATACTTCCAGCTTCTTGTACGCTCGTAGTTTTAAAATTTCTGCCGTTCATTCCCAGATACACTGATTTACATTATCGACTTTTGTAACTGGCGTACAGCAGCTCCAAATGTTTGGTTTGTCTACATCTACTACATCTACATCCATACTCCGCAAGCCACCTGACGGTGTGTGGCGGAGGGTACCTTGAGTACCTGTATCGGTTCTCCCTTCTATTCCAGTCTCGTATTGTTCGTGGAAAGAAGGATTGTCGGTATGCCTCTGTGTGGGCTCTAATCTCTCTGATTTTATCCTCATGGTCTCTTCGCGAGATATACGTAGGAGGGAGCAATATACTGCTTGACTCCTCGGTGAAGGTATGTTCTCGAAACTTCAACAAAAGCCCGTACCGAGCTACTGAGCGTCTCTCCTACAGAGTCTTCCACTGGAGTTTATCTATCATCTCCGTTACGCTTTCGCGATTACTAAATGAGCCTGTAACGAAGTGCGCTGCTCTCCGTTGGATCTTCTCTATCGCTTCTATCAACCCTGTCTGGTACGGATCCCACACTGCTGAGCAGTATTCAAGCAGTGGGCGGACAAGCGTACTGTAACCTACTTCATTTGTTTTCGGACTACATTTCCTTAGGATTCTTCCAATGAATCTCAGTCTGGCATCTGCTTTACCGACGATCAACTTTATATGATCATTCCATTTTAAATCGCTCCTAATGCATACTCCCAGATAATTTATGGAATTAACTGCTTCCAGTTACTGACCTGCTATATTGTAGCTAAATGATAAGGGATATTTCTTTCTATGTATTCGCAGCACATTACACTTGTGAGATTCAATTGCAATTCCCTGCACCATGCGTCAATTCGCTGCAGACCCTCCTGCATTTCAGTACAATTTTCCATTGTTACAACCTCTCGATATACAACAGCATCATCCGCAAAAAGCCTCAGTGAACTTCCGATGTGACCCACAAGGTCATTTATGTACATTGTGAATAGCAACTGTCCTAGGACACTCCCCTGCGGCACACCTGAAATCACTCCTACTTTGGAATACTTCTCTCCATTGAGAATGACATGCTGCTTTCTGTTGTCCAGGCCGGCAACCAATAGTCCATATGCTCTTACTTTGTTCGTTAAACGACTGTGGGGAACTGTATCGAACGCCTTGCGGAAGTCAAGAAACACGGCATCTACCTGGGAACCCGTGTCTATGGCCCTCTCAGTCTCGTGGACGAATAGCCCGAGCTGGGTTTCACACGATCGTCTTTTTCGAAACCCATGCTGATTCCTACAGAGTAGATTTCTAGTCTCCAGAAAAGTCATAATACTCGAACATAAACAACTGTAGAATGCTTGCGAGTATTTGTTGTAATCGTACTCTAGCAAACTACAGCGGATTATCCGTCGAGCTTGATATTGAACTCGATACGTATAGCCGCAAGGAGAATCATATGGGCTGAGTGAGGACTACGAGGCTTGGTACCGGTTCCCGCTCGCAACTGAAACGCCGGCGGGCACCAGTTTCAATTAATTCCAGCAGACGTCAACTCCGAGGCTGTCGGGCCGAGCCGGCGAGCCTAAGTCCCCCTGACGGCCAGCGAGGCCTTCCGACAGCCGCTCCGGAGAGCTATGCCCTCGGCAACCAAATGAGAACAAAAGCTGCACGTGTCTGAGAGCCGACAGGCTACCCAACACTCGGATGGGTGCCGCTAGCAGGTGAGTCAGACACTCGCAGGCCAGCCTTGATCCCAACCACACACGAGTAGGCGCAGCTTCCGTTCAATTGTGCGTTCCTTAAAGAGCAACTCTGGGCAGTGTACGTGTCACTGTCCCATACAGGCGCTTGCAGCTGAAGAAAACACACTGAAACTTTGTTTATTTGTTAAAAATTATATCGGCTCAACCACTTGTTTATAGTGTAAAACACTAAGATTACTAGGAAGAATTCCGCAAATAATATTACGAGAGTCACGGTACCATACTTCAGTGATATTTCGCAAAAAGTGGCTAACATCTTCAAACCTTTTTAAGTTGATACCGCTTTTCAGACCAATAATACGCTGCGGTTTAAACTAAGAAATAATTTACAGCAGGAAAGCGCTGAATATGAGAGAGCTAGGGTCTATAAAATTCAGTGTAACACGTGCAAGTCAAGTTATGTAGGCCAAACTGGTAGGTCCTTTAAAGTACGTTACAGAGAACGTAGCGATGCTTTCCGGCTTAATAATTTCGAAAAGTCAGCTGTATCCACGCATATTTGGGAAACGGGACACACCATGTTGGGAACAGATCAAGATCTCGTTATTTTACATAGACAGGACAAAGGCAAAAAGCTGGATCTACTAGAACAGCTGGAAATTACGATACATAGCGTGGATAATCAGAACACACTGAATGAACAGCCAACAGGTGATACAAATATCTTTTTTAAACATTTCACTGGTTTCTTTTAGTAACTCCATTTTTAGCAATTGGCAGGATACCATCTTGCATGAGGTCCTTGGAACATGTATATGTTATCCGTTTGTATAGACATCTCTGTGACTTTCTTGTTTACTTGCGCGTGAGCTCACTCGTGTTTCAGTGTCGTGTTTGGCTACGTGGTGTGTGGTATCAACGAAGACGCACGGGCGGTTTACACCGATAGAGAAGAGAGCCATGTCGTTAGATGTTGAACACCATAGGCGACACCATTTTAGAGTTTTTTTTTTTAAATTTTGTCGACTACCTGGAGATGCACCTTGGAAGACACGGCTGCAACAAGGGAAGTAGCCACGATGTTTTAATTTTATTATCAATTTTACTGTGCCTGGTGCATGTTCCATTTTAGCGAGTTTTAACAGGTTCTTTTACTTTTTATTATTCTGATGATGGAAGCTTGACTTCCGAAACGCGTCAATCTTAGTGTTTTACACTATAAACAAGTGATTGAGCCGATATATTTTTTTAACATGTATATTGACAACCACGACCTGTCATCCAGTATGGATAAAATCAAAGTTTGTTTATGTGTATTTTCTGCTACCAGTCACTTTTATTTGTCTTATACATAAAGCGCCAAAGAAACTGGTATAGGCATGCGTATTCAAATACAAAGATATGTAAACGGGCAGAATACGGTGCTGCGGCCGGCATCGCCTATACAAGACAACAAGTGTCTGGCGCAGTTGTTTGATCGGTTGCTGCTGCTACAATGGCAGGTTATCAAGATTTAAGCTAGTCTGAAAGTGGTGTTACAGTCGGCGTACGAGCGACGGGACACAGCATCTCCGAAGTAGCGATGAAGTGGGGATTTTCTCGTACGACCGTTTAACGAAAGTGCCGTGAATATCAGGAATCCGGCAAAACTTCAAATCTCTGACATCGCTGCGACCGGAAAGAGAGACCGCAAGAATGGGACCAACGACGACTGAAGAGATTTGTTCAACGTGACAGAAGTGCAGCTCTTCCGCAAACTGTTGCAGATTGCAATGCTGGGCCATCAATAAGTGTCAGCGCGCAAACCATTTAACGAAACGTCATCGACATGGGATTTTGGAGCAGAAGGCCCACTCGTGTACCCTTGATGACCGCACGACACAAAGCTTTACGCCTCGCCTGGGCCCGTCAACACCGATATTGGACTGTTGATGACTGTAAACATGTTGGCTGGTCGGACAAGTCTTGTTTCAAATCGCATCGAGCTGATGGACGTGAACGGGTATGGAGACAACCTCATGAATCCATGGACCCTGCATGTCAGTAGGGGACTGTCCAAGCCGGTGGAGACTCTGTAATGGTGTGGAGCGTGTGCAGTTTGAGTGACATGGGACTCCCGATACGTCTAGATACGACTCTGGCAGGTGACACGTACGTAAGAATCCTGTCTGATAACCTATATTGATCATGTCCATTGTGCATTTCGACGGACTTGGACAATTCCAGCAGGACACTGCGACATCCCACGTGTCTGCAGGAACACTCTTGTGAATTGAAAGACTTCCGCTAGCCACAAAACTCCCCAGACATGAACATTATTGAGCATATCTGGGGTGCCTTGTAACAGATTTGGAAGGATGTGTTAAGGTCTTACGGGACCAAACTTCTGAGGTCATCGGTCCGTAGTCCGCCCCCGGTAGCTGAGTGGTCAGCGCGAGAGAATGTCAATCATAGAAGCCCGGGTTCGATTGCCGGCTGGGTTGGAGATTTTCTCCGCTCAGAGACTGGGTGTTGTGTTGTCCTAATCATCATCACTTCATCCCCATCGAAGCGCAAGTCGCTGAAGTGGCGTCATATCGAAAGACTTGCACCCGGCGGGAGGCCCTAGTCACACGACATTTACAGGTCATCGGTCCGTAAGCCTACAGACTACTTAATCTAACTGAAACTAACTTACGCTATGGACAACACACACACCCATGCCCGAGGGAGGACTCGAACCTCCGACGTGGGGAGCCGTGACAAGGCACTCAAGACCGCGCGGCTACGAGGCGCAGCCTTCTAACGGATCTCCACCCCCTCGTACTCTTACGGATTTATGGACAGCCCTGCAAGATTCATGGAGTTAGTTTCCTCCAGCACTATTTCGGACATTATCGAGTCCATAGCACGTCGTGTTGCGGCACTTCTATGTGATCGCTGGGGCCCTTCACGATATTAGGCAGGTGCATCATATTCTTGGGTCTTCAGTGTATTTAATTTAACACACACTCTGAGACAAAACCAAAACAACGCACCAGAAGAAGATAGTCACAATCTGTTATTCAGACAGGTATCGACGGAAAACGCAAAATTGTGAACTTTACCGGTTGCCGACGGATGAATGTGCGACGCTTCAACGCAGTTTCAGAGTTCTAGTGGCAAGGGTAGTAAACAGGGGAAACGTCGATACCCGGGAGTAAAGTCTTTGCGAATTTCATTCAGTGTTCTCACTTGGAGAATAACTATGCTTCGCAGACAGGTGCGTGAACAATGTACACTAATGCCAAAATTTGAGAGAGCCGGTTGGTGTAATCGGCGAATCGCCCGACATTTCTGTAGGAGCAATGTCAGTATTCGACGATGTTGGCATGAATGGGTGAAGAAGCGGTCTACACAAAGAGACGATAGAACATGAACACAGAGCAATCATCAGAGAGGCACTCAGAGTCCCGGATTCATCACTATCATCGATCCGACGTGCAACTCGTTCTGCAGTGACCACAAGGATCATTAATAGGAGGTTCAGAAACGGGAAATGAGCTCATGGCGCCCTTTGCGCCGACTACCATTGACCTCCGTACACCGAAAAGCAGTGGTGTCGGACTCATTCGGCCTGAAATCTCATTGAATGGAGTAGAACTGTCTTCTGTGATGAGTCCCGCTTCGCAGATAATGTGTCAGAACTCCAACCATCACCTGTCAACTGTGATTTGACAGTTGATTGTTGGAGTGCTGACACATTATCTGCGAATCCAGTAATGCTGGCAACTGATGGGTCATGCATGGGGATCGTATCAACCTGTACCGCATCAAAACAGCCTGAAGATGACGCAAGGAAGCGTCGAAACTGGTAGCGCCAAATTAAAATAAAATTATAAAGACGGCTGTAGGTGTTTTCACCTTTTGTCACGATTTTTTGATGACGTTCATGGTGTATAAAATTACCAAAATTTTTATGACTGATGAATGTCATTGTTGTAATTGGTATAATAGGGCAGTATAGGGTTGATTCTGTTGCCTTTCTCATGGAGTGGAACGAACTATATGAGTCAGTGGTGAGCAACTGTGCTCACAATTCAGAGAACGCCAGTTGAAATCTCAGTCCAGCTATATAGGTTTACGTTTCCCCAAAGTTTCCCTAAATTGCTTAAGGCAAATGGTAAAACGTTTACTTTAAAATCAACACACGCAGTTTCCTCCCCACTTCTTCCCCAACCCCTGCTTTTTCAACGTCTTTAAAGATTCGTCGTCGACTTGTCGTTAAACACTAACCTTCCTTCCTACTTGTAGACAGAAACTAGTTATGCTCCACTCATCACACTAGCACTTTCACATCCACTAATTTTTATTTTTTATACTACTACTTTTGTGAGTGATGTTCTGACGTGGAAAAATGTATCTATGAGTCGTAATTTGGTCGGTAGACTGACGTAAAAAGAAAAAAAAATCGTTGAAGAACTTAGCGTGTCTGTAGTCCATTAAGCTAAAACGGGTGGCTGTAACTGAGAATGAAGCCCCGTAAGTACAAAAACTTGGTTCAAAGTAAAATTTATTTCGTAATTCAATCTAGATTTTCTCACAGAATTTTAATACACATTTTTCGTCAGTAACATCAACTTTATCATAAGAAATATAACGCTGAAATATTTATATGACTATCGGGGAAGAAACTGAATGCAGCCCAACCTTAATGAACCATTCTGTGACTCAGAAAAATATTAAATAAATAAGTAAATAAAATAAACAGAAGGGATATACGAGGACCCTTTGACAGGGATTAGAAACCTGACGGCCGGCTTTGTTAGTCCGGCGTCCACTTGTTTGTGAGGAAGAACTGTAAATAAAACCTGTTCAGTCAATGCGGCTCTCTGAGGGAAGGAGCTGTGATGTTCTTCAAGACAGTATAAACGGTTTAACGCTATCATGCCGAGCCTGAATTTGCGTAACAGAGCGTCACAGGACAATTCCCTCATAAAACGAGTTTAGCACTTAATTAAAATAAAAGTACAAAAAGTTAGCTGCTCTGGTCCGCTATCCGCAGTGACAACACAGCGATCATATCGCTCACAGATCTGAACAGTAGACGATAATGAATGAGTTGTCAAAGTAATGTCCTCTCACAACTCAAGGTAACATACCGTCGTGAATATACAGACGAGAGGTAAAAAAACTGGCTGCGCTGATACCGCAGACGAGATTACTAGCGACCTTATTTCGCTAATATTAGTAAATCTGAATACGGCACAGCATTTAACTGTTATTACAGTTTAGCTATAACAAGCGTCATTATGACGGCTGAGCAACACTAATTTTTACCCTCAATGTTTTCTCAATTTTTCACTCCTCTGCTCTTTTGTTTTCTTCTCTAACTCCTGAGGTATCTACATGTATATCGCATTCTTACGACACTGAGTAGCTGTGTTGTCACTTGTGAGATGCAATGTGACAAATACGTGTAAAATTACGCATTGTTAAATTAAGTGAAGCAGTTCTCATGGGTGGTAATACGGCTCAAGGAGAAGGGACTTCTCATTTACTCGCACCAAAACAAGAAGTAAAATGACCAAATACTTCCTTATTTTTATTTTTTTTTGCTTTAAATTCATCAATTTTCCAGATAAAAAAACTACTACTAAAGTTTTTAACCACAATTTCAAATTCATTTTCTTGGATCACTGAGGACGTAAAGTTACTGCTGTTCCCTGTTGCTACGGTTACTGTCCCTGTCACGGTAACACATGTAAAGCTCCTCGTCTCTCTCGATATAGTGTTCCCTTCTTTATTTTTGTGGCAGTTCTACACAAGTGTGGGAGCTTTGCATAGAGATTTGTTTACATAGAGATCACGCTTCGTTACGTAATAAAACTGAACCTAATGTGACTACGTGTCTTTTATACTTCTCAAATATTTAAGTTATTCAATTAATGACTTGAAAATGTCACTTTGAAATAATATCAGTACAGGTCAAATTACTCTGGTTTATCGCCCATTTTGCAAGTAGCGTACTTCCCTAGCAATGCTTTCGTTCATCGAGTCTGGTTTACCAGTTAAGCTTGTTTCACACTAAGATTAAGGTAAACATTGCTACGCTGGATTTCTAATTAAAGAGGTAGTCACTGATCACGGAAGCATTTTCGTTTACGTTCTACTATCAACATGTTTCTGCACGACAGTACGTGATTCTCAAACATGACACCGTATCAACCACAAATATCTTAATTAATCCGTGAAAGAACGCAAAAAATGGCTCTAAGCACTATGGGACTTAACTTCTGAGGTCTTCAGTCCCCTAGACTTAGAACTACTTAAACCGAACTAACCTAAGGACATCACAGACATCCATGCCCCATGCAGGATTCGGACCTGCGACCGTAGCAGCAGCGCGGTTCCGGACTGAAGCGCCTAGAACCATTCGGCCACGAAGGCTGACCGCGAAAGAACTGAAATACCTTCTCTTACGAACACCGAGCCTCCCGCCCACGCCAAAACGGCGTGTCACCACTAGCGCTGAGGCATCGTTGTTATTCTACAGCAACTCAGCGCTCCCTCCGCTCGGTTCCAAAGCTCCAGAAGCGAGCGATAAGTACGGAGTAAAATATCGATACGTTATGACATCAAAGATACCAGTACACCTTATAAGTGATAGTATCGACGCAGGTCAGTCTGCTGAGACACTCATTATAAATGCTGCGGGTGGTGGGTCATGTTTGCATTTCATTGTTGTTGTTTGGACATGTTAAGGTGACCTTTGTAACTGATTAGATTGTAACAGTCAACGTTTTGTCGAAATGCTATTTTATTAAAACTGATTTTCTATTTCGGCTTTGCAGCCATCATCAGACCAGCGACAAGTAGTCGCTTAGCCAATACATAGTTATGTTTACATTTTACCTTTGTACGCATTTGTAGTTCATCTGTTTTGAAGCTTCGGCATGGGTAGCAAGAGCGAGTGAACTAAAGAATTAACAGTGGTAGGCTACTAATTTCGAGAGGGACTCACGCGAATGATCGTAGACACAAGACAGAGCGACTGTAAGAGGAAATTCAAAACTCTGTCTGGCCATCTGGATTTAGGTTTTCCGAGTCTTATCTAAATCTAAAAAGGCAAATGGTCTGATACGTTCTTTTAAGACGAAACTGCATTTTTTCTTTCCTTTCCTCCTTAAGTCTAAACTTTCGCTCCCTCTGTAATGACCTCGCCATCTGTAGGGCCACCTGACATTCATAACGCCATGAGGCTTCATTATAGCGTCACTGAAACGTGCGAAACAATTCAACATCTTCAAACATTGACTGAAAAGGTCTGAGAGATCATGACGCACCGTCTGTAGTGGAAAGCGGAAAGCATTTTGAGCATCTGTGAGGAGTTTATGCCTTGATAACATACGAAAAAATTTCAAAATTTTCTGGAAGATAAAAGATGATATAGGGAGCATTTTAAGCGACGAACTCACGCCCTCACTTCTGCTATTACCGTTGAATACGGAATATTAACAGTCTTTCTGTTCATTTAGTCTCTCGGAGAATGATAACATTACTAAATTTTACGCTGATAACTATCCCTGTTACAGAAAACTTCGCAAAAAAATACGGTTATATACCTCATATGATGAAACACAAAAAGAGCATGATGACTTAGCCCATTCATAGTGAACATGAAAGTCAATTATAGGTACGGGGACACCCTTTGTTTCATTCAGCTTACATAATTTCGACTCGAATCAGTTAAATTCTATGTAAAGTGTAATGTACCTGTTTGTTGTATAGGAAAAAAGCCATACACTATAAGACAGATGAGCACATCATCTCGAGGAGGAGGGGGGGAGGAGGGAGTTGAGCACATAATTTCATTATTTTCGCTTCTTAACGACCCACTTACGTTTCTAAGTTCCAGCTATTTCTTTATCTCTGTGTGCGAAAAGGAATGTCAGCTTAATGTGCTGCTGTAGAACAGCATGATGTTGTATCATCTTTGAGAAATAGTTGACTGTCTACACGTTTTTTTTCTCGTTGTCGTAATATTTTACTCGGTATTTTATTTTTCCTGACTGACTCTCGTCGAAAGACTTAGCACTTTACCCTTACCGAGGTGTGTCTGAAAGTGAGTGACATGAGGGACACAGAAGAAAATAGTTTTGAGGTTATACGAAAAGCGTCCCGACGGTGTTGCGTAAGTAACAGCGGAACTCTTTTTCTGTATATTTATTCATGCATGTTGTGCTGTCGTACGACAACTCTTAAAGCTGATGCTAATACACATCGAATATGTAACATGAACAATTACATAACTGCACTGTTTCCGGTAGAGATTTTGGTCACGTCGGCAGTAGTTGATTTTTCTCCCTCTTTGCAAAAGAGCGGTGGGTTTTGGAACAACTTTTCCATTTAAACTTTCAATAATTCGAGATAGTTATAGTACGAAAAAGCGAGGATTGAAATACCTGTTTTAGAAAGGGAGGAAGTAGACCTTCGATAATTGCTTCTTGTGAAGTACTATTTGAACTGACCTTGAAGTACGTGAATTTTGTAAAATATATTTTTCAGTGGAAGAAATTATTATAGATTCCAGGTGACACCAAATATACTTTTAGCGATATCCTATTCAGTTTCTGCATTTGAAAAGAAATTTGCACAGAGTGATTGATATGTATATCACGCATCCACAGATTTGTTTTTTGAATAAACATAGAGCGTTCATGTTGCTAGGGAAACATCTGAACCAAGCTGTCAGACTGTGTTACATTATGTAGTAGTATGAGAAAGTAAGCTTTAAATGTGTTTAACTGGCAACATATTTTGGATCTGTAGTCTACGATTAGTACCTCGCAATCAGTTTGTGCCCTAAAAGAAATAATCTAACACTGCGGCACGAAAATACGTAGCAAATGCTTAACTTGGTGTGTGTTAGATAGTTTGCACTAATTACACGATACATAGAAGTAGAAATTATTTGTTTACATATGATCAGTTTTGCGTGTTAACAACTTTTATTTCTAATGCATTTTCTTTTGGCAGTCTATTTTTTGTTAAAAAAATACACGAGTTTCAAGTAATTATTCTCACTGTCAATTTTTTTTCGTTATTTCATACCGATAACATCTCAAACATGAGATCCACCATGTTCGAGTGGTTGCGTCATTTTGGTCAATTCACATTACATTTAAGCTATAGTAACTATGAGGCTGTTTCCATAAAACAAAAGTCACATCTGACATGTAAAATGCTCTTGCAGTTACAAATAATTTCCGAAACGTGTCCAGCGTTGTCTGAAAATAACTTAATCAGCTAGCAGCAAAAATCACTGTTTTTGAAGTCACAGGCTTTCAACAACAGTTCTCTTAAAGCAGAGTAAGTTGACTGCATTGTAAAGTGCTATTTTATTATTCATTTGTTAGTTAACACATGCAAATGTAATACTGTTTACTGCAGTAAATTCCACGGAAAAAAGTTTCAGCTGTCGACGTAAATATTATACAGTAAACTCATTTTACTGAACGTTTATTACGCGCTTTCCGCATTCTTCTATTCTTTTCTGTGCTAGCTCTAAATCAGAAATTAATTTAAATGACAATGACATTAAGTTAACGATGGAAAGAGAGTTTCATGCAACCCTTGCGGTATGGATGTTACCTATTACACTTATTATATGGTTACGTTCATACTGTGTAAGAGCTCAATATAATTTCATAATCGTTTTACTATCTTCGGCATTTTTCTTTCCATAATAAGTCTGCGCTACATAAAGGTTCGAGAAGATGTGACCACTTGCCATATGGTTACCATGAAATAACTTCTTTCCGATTCATGCGGCAGGTATTAAGTATTACGAATTTTTGCATAAAAGTGTTATTCAAGTTCTCAACATCATTAGAGTGCGTGATAAATATATACGAATACTTATTGTTTTGCATGTACTTTAGAAAATCTGAAATGAAGTCCACTGAAAACCAAAACCACAAGAAATGATTTCTTCAGTATTTTCCAAAAATATTTAGTGTTATGGTAACAAGTGACAAAACTATTAAACATTAACCGTAGCTTCGCATCTTTGAAGAAAAGTTAATGAAATAGATATTTTACACAGATTCAGGCATTCGAAATATGTTTCTTCGGATAATTTTTTCATAATAACTAAGTTTTATAATATTTAGATGATTTGACTGAGAAAAGTAAATCCATGTTCTGTTGATAACTACCAGGACAAATAATATAGAATACTTTTCTGTATAGAGGTACAATACTTTATGTGAGATGGTGTAGTATCATGCAAAGGATTTTGAGCGAATAAGATAATAAGTAGTGGAGTGCAACTGAGGACGGAATTCTGTTACAAAATAATTGTGGTGGAGACGTGTGGCAGCGTTCCAGTAGTGATTGAGGATAAACAAGGAGTGTTTGGTGGGGGTTACATAAAGGCAGTCAAGTGATCACAACATCTGCGATGAAGGCGGTTACGTACTCGCGTAACTGAGCAAACTCGAGTAGGTCTACGATACCTTTTGAAAATAATTCGTGCAGTCGTTTGAAGAGAGGCAGCTTCAGCCAAATTATCATTTTATGCCAATTGAAAAAAATAAAATAACCAACTGAAGAATGATACATTTTGCCCGAGTAATTCCTTAACTTTTCGTTCATCTTTATAACAATAAAGAATGCAGTGCTCTTGGTTAGCACGCTGAATACAATTTTTAATTGTACAAGCTCTATTAAAATATGAAAACATAAAAAAATTTCACAGTGTTACTAGATTAGAATAACTGCTATTAAATTTTACCGACAATGTGTGTAATCCATATACCTCACGGAAATCATGAAAAGAAGAAGACATTAGGTTATCCTTATGTTGCACAACACATAATTTTTAAAGTTTATGGCTTTCATATTCACATTAGGCTTAAAAAATTGCAGGTGATTTCTATTTTGAATGAAAAAAAAAATGCTGGTGTAGAGGTAGAATATCCAAGACTATCGTTTTGTCACAAAGGACCGTGTGGACCGTTCTTGTACAGCGTTAACGTTCCATAAGGTAACCCAAAACAGAAGCTCGCTTGATATCAAAAGGTTGTATGCGACGAGTTGCTGTTTTAACCACAGGTGAGCAGGTCGACAAGTTAAATGATCATTTATAAGAAACAGAACGTAGTTCGCGAACCAAGAATTGCGTAGAACTAGCCTTGCGACTGCTCCGTAACGGAGGCAAAGATGCCACTACTTGTCAATGGAGAGAGCAGTGAGTGCAATTTAGTTTTAGGCAGATGTATCTAGTTGTCGTAGCGAATGGCTATCATTTATTCGCGGAGCAGGAGCGTTTCAGATAGTTATTACCTAGGAAAAAGAGCGGTAACATCAATAAATACTCGAATCACTGTAATTAAAAGGAAAGCTAGACCGCGCAGGGGTAAAACGCTATTGGACCTGGTGTGCTCTTGCCTTTTTCTCATCTTAGAACCGGCTTACCCACCCAGACCTGTAGTCGAACACGGATTCTCGGTAGAGTGTTACTTGCTGTATTTCTCGGGACCTGTTTGCTGTAATCCTACACACAATATAACGACTACAATGGTTTTATCAACACTGTTCATAAGTGTACTTGGCGGAATGTTCTTTATCAGTGAACACCCACTGAATGTCAGAATTTTTTTTGAACCTATACATATTTCAGAGCCGAACTTCTATTCTCTCGGTTCACAAATTTTTTTAGGCTTAGGACCGTTAAAGCAATCGTAGCTGAGGGAGGTTACGTTGATAAACGGCACATGAACTCTAATATAAAACATACTACTTCGCAATTAAACATCGGCATTATACAAAAACCATGTCGAATTTCCTATTCATTGATTCATCTGTAAGACACACAAAACGCCAAGACAGATGAATTCATGAAAACTTGACATCATAATATGTTACGTCATAGACAATAATTTTAAAGTAGTCTCTTCTGATGATACGCCACATTTAGGGAACAAGACTCCTGCTGAAGAAAGTCCATTTTATTGTTAATTACAATCATTGACGTGGACTGTATGTAAACTGGAAAAATAAAGCTTTCATAAAATGATGAGAAAATGAGACAAATAGGAGAATAGGTATGGTTTTTATCGCAGATTTGAGAATTATAGTGTGCTCGCTGTAAGTAAACCTTGGGCAGTCGTTGAAAAACTCTTGAGCCGGGAACAAGTTACACTTTTAAAATCCTCAGAGAAAATCACGGACTCCTCTTTGTATAAACTTACACAATAAGACAACAACATAAACAAAGAAAACCTAAAATGAAAGGACGGGAGATATTCAGATCTTACTATTGGAATACAGACTCTTAAACTTCATAAAATTCCAGCAATGGAAACAAGCAAAGACAGTAAAAGAGTCATGCTACGAGCTCAAGCACGTTTCCGGGAGAATAAATTAAGTCCTGGCATGATTTCTCTCTGTGTTTTCATTGGTTGTAATTTACGCTGCTTTGGAGCTTTTGTTGACTCTTCCTTCCTTACACTTTCGAATTAATGACAGTCTGACAAGCTAGTACGAGTTCGGAGTTTGGTGAATAATTTTGGCGGCTTCTGCAGGCTTAGCAAACAACACTTCGAAATCAGTAACCTGTCTCTCACACGAAACCCTTCTACCCCTGATCATCCAAATATTGTGGAAAACATCATTTAAATATACCGCTAACACCAATATCACCCAGACCATGGAAAATTTCACGCAGGAATTGTAGATCATTTTCTTCGCGAAGCACGCTTGCCACTAGTTACTACCTTTCAAGAGTACAGTAAAACATGTTGGACATTACATATTTTTATACGTCTCTGGAGCTTCCACCATTCCTGAAAGTGTGTGAAAGAGTTTTATTTATGTTTTTTATACGGAGGAAACTGACAAAACCATCACTGCTAATTTCTGTCCAGGACTAGAGACAGCATGCAGTGGTAATAACAAATCATTATTTCTGAAAGGAGAGAAACAACAGAAGTCAATTTTTGCAATATGCATTTTTCTGCGCTAATTACGGGGCAACATGTCAACGTACCGATTGCATTCAATTTGCACATCAGGCAAACTTAGCGAAAGAGTCGCGCCTTTAGGCGGCGAATTATAGTTTGAAAATCGCGAATCCTCTTGCGTGCAATGCCTCGCGTGCACGGGTTTGGAGCTCAGAAATTGTAGAGCTCCTCTCTCGTGATTTAATAAGAAAATTGCGTGCCGAGTTTTACAGTAAGAAGTGGCACTTAGAACACTGTCAGATATCTGAGCTACGAACTTCGGGTTATCAGCTCGCACGTGCTCGGCTCGGTGAGTAAAAATGTTGATTCTTGGGCGAGGCGGAGACGTCCGCAAGGGTGACGACACGAACGTGTGTGCAGTCTGGAGAGGGAGGGGAACAGGTCTGAAAGTAATTGAAGGCTATCCTTCTCGCTTTATGTTTACGTCTGGAGCACGATACGCCTCTTTTCTCAGTCGAGCAAAATCACTACAAAGCAAACGTGTTCAGCACTGAGAATCATGTATCACTTTAGGCTTTATGCTGTTGACGTTCATGTCAGAGGAATATTTAAGATTAAATCTCTCTTACACAGTCTCTCTTAGACAAGTGCAACCTTCACGATTTACAGCCTATGTATGCCTAAACTTACGGTGACACATCTTGAAGGCGTAGTCTAACAGAAAATCCACGCGTTACGTGTTGCTGTTACGTACGCTTCAATTGTTGAAACCAGTTGACAACAGTTGGTATCCTGTAACACGATAATGTGTTCAAATTCCGGTATAAAAAGTCTTAATATTTCAGTTTTTAGTGTTTATTTCTATTTTTTCTTTTAATTATAAGAAAAGTTAGAGGAGACACTCCTTCAGCTGATGTTGGTGAAGAAACTAAGTTGAAACACTTACGAGAGATCGGGTCACTAATCTAAATCAAAGCATTATAATCTTGAAACTGGCACAGTAAAAACATCAGTATCCCAGAACGCAAAATTAAGGTATCACGTCATAATAAAAAAGCTGAATGCTTCGACGTATCGCAACAGTGATTACAGACATACAAAAAGATAGAAAAAACATAAGATAAATTTTTCAGCTCAGTGCATACAGAGAGCATACATATAAAGAGAAAATCCCACAAATTACACAAACATTCTGAGAAAATCACCGAAACTGCCAAAAAGAAGCGACTGATATTTCTTTCCCACACGATGAGAATGAAATGCAGTTGTCAAACGTTATTGAAAATGCTGTCCAAGCACGTTTATCAGTTTAAGGATACTGATAAAAAAATGAGCGCCCCTTAATGTACACGAGGTTACAAGTATTTCACTCCGTTATAGTTTCAATACAATTTATTTTATTATTCCCAAGAACGATACAACGTATTTTACAAGTCAATCTTCGCTGTTTATAAATTTTTTTTAAAACTACTTTGATAAGTTCTATCAGCACATCCTTCATCCAGCTCCTAGACTTGTGCCTTGTTCAGATATCTCGAAACCGTCCAGTACGATGTGCTATGCATATTTGCGTAAGAAGTGCACACGGAGATGGATGTTAGGCTCATTAAGATTGCTGTATTTCTGCAGTAGAGGAATTTTCTGATACTTCAAAAACATTTTCATTCGGACATTGGAAAACATTCAGCTTATTTGCCAAATTGTAATTTTTCCGGCGTTTAAGTCATACAGAGCTTTAAATGAAAGCTAAAGAACAAGTTCACAATTCGCTTATTGATTTATTGACCGTTCTAAGCACATTATAGCGTGTGTAATGCTACGAAACTAAGAAAAACCTCTTCGGAAATGTTCCCTCTTTTCTTGTTATGTAACTCGTAATTTAGTAGCACTGATATGTGTAATCCTCATCACGAACTATTTGCGAATTAGGCTTGATAGAATCAACAGAATGAAGATACGTGGGTGCTCATTGGAGTGAAAATGTGTTTAGTGTGGGCGTCAATGAAGATGTGACTGACAGAGGTGATTCGGTAGTGAAACAATAGGATCATATTCTAAAGCTCAAGACCTTTCCTGATCCAGAATTTTTTATTTTGGTTTGTTTTATTTTATCGAAAGGCGTCTTCATACGCAGGTGACTTTAATGGAACAGAAGAGAAGGTTTCAGTTTTCTCGCAGGAGCTCTCTTAGTTTGGAATGTTCCAGTCAGCTGTGTTTATTTTTACTATTCATTTTTACAATGTTTTATCGATTTCGGAGTTATACAACTCAATCGTCAGCCAACTCTATGATTGTTTTATATGTACTATGCAAATAAAAAAAGAGAATTACGAAATGATAACATCGCTGCTCGTACGGGAAAGTAGAAAAATGCCAGTCTCGATGAAAATGTAAATCAAATACACAATACTTTCTCAGAGGATATTCTTTTGCTGTAAAAGAATGAGAATGCTGCCTTATTTCTGTTTAACCGTTGTGATTACCAATTGTTACAGTGAACCTGCCAGAAATCTGTCTGCGGTCTATTCTTTTTTCTTCCCAGAATGTGTTTTTCTCACGAAGTCCACTACTTCGTTTGAGGATATTTTGTTAACTGCAATATTAAATTTAATTATAAAGATCGCTTGAAATTAGATTAATTTCAAAACTATGCCAAAACATACAACAATGCGTAACGTGAAGTTGTTTTACACATTTAAAATACATTCACTGTCTCGAAATTTATAATGTATACTCATGTCCTACACGGGCCTCAAAGTCGCTGTCTATGCTTTATAAGGCAGCAAGGTTTGTCTCAAAAACTCAGAGGCCTATTATTTGGCACTGTTGTAATGTTTGCTGAGAGTAATTGCTTGAATGAAATTAAATAAACAGATAAAGTAGCCCAAGCAATCCCGTTATAGTATCTCGATCGCTATCAAATAACTGTTTGTCACAAGCAAATCAGAAAAATACTGCAAGGTAATGTTGTGAAGTTACGAGGGGAACATTAACCAGCATAACTGCTTTTCTTGTATCTTCTTTCGTTACGAAGATACGAACAGCAGTACTTTTTTGTAGCTGCATGTAATGTTTTTTATTCGGTAACCCACTTCTTCGCCACAAGACTTGTCAGAAATGTATCACAGTGTACCATTCACGTTAACGTGTCGTTATTAAAAATATTACGCAATATTAACTTAGGCTCACTGCAGAGGTTATCCGAGGTAATGTAACTCGTTCACTTGACGGAGCTGCCAGTAAAGAAATGGAAACACATGAAAAATGCATATCACTCATAGAATCAACCGCCTTCAATTGAAGGTTTGTGTGAATTAATTTTACATCAAGGAAAAGGAACTAAAAATGTTACTCATTTTATAAAAAATCAATACCCCTGAAAGATAATTCTGTATCACGTAAAATACAGTACCTGCCAAAATAATTTACTCCGCTTCCTTATTCACATTTAAAGCGGTTCTATCGCTTGTTAGCTGCAAGAATATTAAACTCAAAACAGTCGGTGGAAGATTCCGTATTTCCTAACCAAGTTGTCTCTGTATTCTTCCCTGAGTTTACACAAGATCATCAGAACTGTAATATCGTTGCGACTAAGTATACACCACTAGAACTCGAATAACAAGATTGAAGTAGCTCACAAGTAATACTCCTTTACACCAAGATTGCATCAATTAACAAAAAAAACCGTACATGTTTGTCCGGATGGCCATTTTCCGCAACAACTGTTGTATAACAGTGACTATTTACTTTTTGTCCGTCTTCAGCTCACTCCAATTTTAATATAATGTTGTGCCAGACGTTTCGCGTTTATTGTCAAGACATCATCAGTAGTGAATCTGTAAATACTTTGCAAAAACATACGCGTTACTATATTTTGATTCTTCTGGAGTTAGAAACAGTTTTGCATGTGAATAGGGATCCACGTTACTTACTGCCGATAACGAGAGAAAAACATGTTGTCTTCGAAACATGAAGAAAGAAGCAGCAAGTAAAAAGTAACATCTTTAGGAACATCCGGCATGCTGGAGAAACTTGGGTCAGCAACTTCTGTTAATCAGCAACCGGAAAACCAGTCCAAGTTGCAAACATTTTGTTGACCTCTTCGGTAATGCCATTTTCGACTTTGTTATGTTGATTTAGAAATGGGTCTCGGCCCGAAACTAGTCATCGACTGAAAAATAAAATATTTGCAACTTGGACTGGTTTCTCGTTCTATTAAGTAACTTCTGTTACAAATACACCATCCTGCTCTAGAGGAGTAATGCAGTTGCGGCGGTGCCACTATTGTGTAACTGAATCGCGGCGGAAAACCAAATAAAGTAGCACTCAATAAGGTGGGAGTTGGAAATATATTAAATGAAAGGAAAATAGGGGTCATAGCTGCAGTTATACAATTTAATTATACAGTTCTCTGGACAACAAATATTTTCGAGACGCTTTCAGCTACTCGGCATCTTTAGGACACGAAATAGATCGATAAAAAGTATTTTATCAATCTTGCCGTTGTAAATCAAAAGTATTTGTACTTATAATTTTTACAGTCAGCATTGACGATCAGCTTCATGTCCTACCGTTGAGTCAGTCAGTCTCGGAGACTGGATGTTGTGTTGCCCTTACGCTCGCATCGTCATAGCTGACGTTACACTGTTGAGTTAACGGAAAGGCCACGGCCCGAATGCCAATAAACTGAAGAAAAAAATAGTCAGTAGCAGAATCGCGTTGGGAAGATAACAAAATATTTGTTGTCCCTGCATATATATGAGTAAATTATAGAAGCGTGAAAGTTGGTGTTTTATTTTTCACCAAGCCGCAACATTGGAGTAGACTTTGGTTAGTTCTGACCTCGACCACTTAGGCGAATTAAAATTAATTACAAGCGCCAGTGAGGAGCATATTAGTTGGTTCAAATGGCTCTGAGCACTATGGGACTCAACTTCTGAGGTCATTAGTCCCCTAGAACTTAGAACTAGTTAAACCTAACTAACCTAAGGACATCACAAACATCCATGCCCGAGGCAGGATTCGAACCTGCGACCGTAGCGGTCTTGCGGTTCCAGACTGCAGCGCCTTTAACCGCACGGCCACTTCGGCCGGCAGGAGCATATTAGTATTTAAGGCAATCGTAACTGAATGGAAGCTTTCGTTTCGTTTCTTTGTATAGGTGTTTTACTCTTCTCAGTACGGGTGAATCACAGCCGACAGTCTGCGTTTGTTTTACGATAAAGTGTTAATTTCTAATTTGCTGTTAATGGAAATGCTCAGGCAACATTCTGCAGCTTAGCGAAAGCAATTCGGTCGCAGTTAATTTAAATACAGTGAGATGGTAATGAAAGAGGCCACAAGCAGTTTGGGGGTAATTATCGGATCGGGAAAGAATTGTCTGGCTGCAGTTCCCGGACGCTGGCGACACATGGCGCAGGCCTCCCGGCCCGCGAGGCTATAATTCAGCGGCGGTGGCAGGCGAGCATGCAAAGGAGGCGGTCGAGCACGGCCTTTTACAATTGCGGAGCGCTTGTTCCGACTTCGCCGTCCGCCACACCGATAACCGCGCAACGGCGGCGGTTCAGCTGATGAACGGCGAGCGGTCGCCCCGCTGACGCAAACGGCCGCCTCCGAGCCGTAATCTGCGGCAAACACCCAGCTGCAACTGCCCTCGCGTCCGATTTCCATCGATTCACGTCACTCCGCGTTCTGCGCGACACTGTGCAATAGCCGCGACAAATGCCGGAATTTCTGCGTTTAGTGGAGCGAGCCATTACCGACGGTCACGCGCGTGCAGACAAGTGGGCAATAAATATGGCCGGTTGCGAGGAAGCTGCGACTCGCGTGCTGGACGCAGCCCGCAGCTGGAAACCCAGTGCTTCTGTGCGACCGCCGTCATTGATGAACTTACATCTGACATTTCTTAGCTATAAAGGCCTGGAATTTGACCACGGACGCTGCAAACAGAAACATCTGCACCGACTTGGACGAACTTACTTCCCCTACTGTGAACTGAAGAGGAAGAAGATCTTAACATTGAGTTACTTGGCGTGTCGACGACGGAAACAAGTGACGGACGCCCTAGTCTTGTTGCCGAGGAGCATGGGACAGCGGACTATTCAACGTGAAAATGCTGACGGCAACAACGGCCATCAAGATCTTCAGATTATTTTCGAAATGTGGTCTGCTTTCGGATGTTTCTCCATGTTATATAACACTAGTTGCCCCGTGCAAATAATTCGCGCACTATTTTGATCAGACACCAATAAGTAAGTTAGTAACGGACGTATAACATTTAAAAAGCAAATATTGTGTTTGTCAAATTAATTTTATTTCTTAAAACTTATCTTTTTTTTTACAAAAATTCTTTGAAAACAATTTTAGCAGTTATAATGTGACATTTAGTTTTTGATTGTGTGTATGTGTGTGTCACTGAATGTGCGAACTCGTGAGAAAGCCACGTGTATGTTGAAATGTGTGTGAAATCTTATGGGACTTAACTGCTAAGGTTATCAGTCCTTAAGCTTACACCCTGCATCACCAACACACCCATGCCCGAGGGAGGACTCGAACCTCCTCCGGGACGAGCCGCACAGTCCACGACTGCAGCGCCCTAGACCGCTCGGCTAATCCCGCGCGAAAGTCACGTGTGAAAAACAGTTTCTGGTTAATACAAGCGTGCCCTTTGAAGCGTCTGACCTTGTGCCTTATTAATGGTCATAGCGAAGGGTACTATTATTGGAAATTGCTTTCGCATCATTTGCAAAGCCGTGGTTTCTTCAGGAGGTGTGAGACGAAGGCAGAGTATGACCAGAGTCTCATCGGAGTTTTTGTATTTAGCAGTGATGATTATTAGCATTAGAGAGTTAGCACTAATCTTGCACCAACAATTAATCCCTGATTAACGTTAACATTTCTGATTAATATAATAATATCGTTTTTAATTTAAAACCAGTTGATGAGGTGGTAAGTTAGATGAATTTAAAGAAATCAAGAACGCTTCAGGATGCAACTGAAACTGTGTTTATTTCTTCAAGTTGGACAGTATCAGAAATGAGGTAAATTTTTGGCTTTCCAGGTAACAAATTATAAACGACATATTCTTTAATTCTATGACAATAATCATTTTTTAAACATAAAATTGCCTTTGAATATAACTGCGAAACATTTCGTTCATTGGTTTCTCCGGCATTGAATATGGTGGTAATGTAACTATCATAATTATCATAGCAACGTTTAGGAATTTTGATCGTTTCGTTGAAGTAATCATTCATTAAAACCACGATCACCATTTTTTCTCATATTTTGAGTCAACTTGTGAATTTTAACATGAGAACATATGGGTGATAGTTTATCTGTAGTTTCGACAAAGGCTTTTCTATTGGAATGTCTAATGACGAGTAATACTTGACGGAAATCTCTACCAAACAGAATTATTTTGCCTCAATAAGGGAGATTATTAGTCACACTGTCGTAAAAGTTAATCGACAATGCTCAGCGCGTTTTTGAAAGTAAACAATCCAACCGCTGTTGCGCATTATGGTAAAATTATATTGTCAATAGATGGCGCCTTCTAAATTCTTTACACCGACGTGTATGACCGAAATCACGTGACAGCCAGTGCTTGCGTGAAGAACAATAGTAATCGCCGTCGTGCATGTTAGTTAAATAGATGGTCAAATATGACACCTTCTACCCTGTTTTTTTTTTTTTTTTATAAAATAAAGACTTTAACCAAAAAATTTTTTTAAACTGTATATGTATTTTGTATTATTTTAAACTGTATATATCATTTGAGGTGAACGAAATCTTGAAAACTGTGTCCAAGTCATTAACTTTGACTAACAAGGGAACCTCCCCATCGCACCCCCCTCAGATTTAGTTACAAGTTGGCACATTGGACAGGCCTTGAAAAACTGGACACAGATCAATCGAGAAAACAGGAAGAAGTTGTGTGGAACTATGAAAAAAATAAGCAAAATATACAAACTGAGTAGTCCATGCCCAAGATAGGCAACATCAAGGTTAGTGTGAGCTCAGGAGCGCTGTGGTTCCGTGGTTAGCGTGAGCAGCTGCGGAACGAGAGGACCTTGGTTCAAGTCTTCCCTCCAGTGACAAGTTTAATTTTTTATTTTCAGACAATTATTATCTGTCCGTCCGTCCTTCCGATGCGAGGTAACTGCGCCGTAATATGGGGACGCTACACCTAAACAAACATTGAAACACACTACAGCGCACGGAAGAGAGAGTATTCCTGCTAACGAGGCTCCCTGGCTGGCAGTTGACTGTTCGCTACTTTGGACGAGAATCCATTAAATACGTGAGATGTATTTCGTGGGCAATATGAAACCAGCAAATAAATCACACGTATTTTCCTGTGGAGGAATCGGTTGACCTATGACCTTGCGATCAAATGTTTACGGTTCCCATTGGAGAGGCAAGTCCTTTCGTCTACTAATCGCACGGTTTTGCGGAGCTGTGGCAAAACACAGACACTAAACTTATTACAGTGAACAGAGACGTCAGTGAACGAACGGACAGATCATAACTTTGCCAAAATAAAGAAACTAAACCTTACACTTGAGGGAAGACTTGAACCAAGGACCTCTCGTTCCGCAGCTGCTCACTCTAACCACGGGACCACGGCGCTCCGGTGCTCACACTATCCTTGATGTTGCCTATCTTGGGCGTGGACTACTCAGTTTGTATATTTCGCTTATTTTTTTCACAGTTCCACACAATTTCTTCCTGTTTTCTCGATTGATCTGTGTTCAGTTTTTCAAGGCCTATCCACTGTGGCAACTCATAACTAAATCTGAGGAGGGTGCGATGGGGAGGTTCCCTTGTAATTAACATGCGATGTACGGCTTACCGACAAAAAGAAACGTCATTGAGAAGTAATATATATGACATTTCAAAGTATCGTACATGAAAATGGAATCAACAAGTTGAGTGAACACCCAAATGCACGTTATCAGTCAATCACGATGAGAAAACCTGAGAGGTCATTTTGTCGAATTACTTTGCGACGCTGGAATTGCGAAGTTCTTCCATAGCAGAATGATAAAACCTTTAAGGAAACTAAACTTATTAATTACAATGATTGCACGTTACGGTATGAAGGCAGCTAGTGTTATTCAAATACATCAAGCCAAACTCGCCAAGTTGATTTGAGAATTCAGTGATAACGTTTGACTTGAACAATAGATAGTGTGAGTAAACAAGAATGTTTTTCATATGTTACAGACAGCCGCGTGGTTGCAAAAAGCCGAAGTCTATAAAATAAAAAAAAAACTTGTTCCCCAGAATTTCTGTATATGTTGGTATACTGCATACAACTTACGCCTCGGGTTTAAGCTCGTTTTCTCGTGTTCCATTGTAACAAAGTAGCTGTTTTTCTGTATAACACAATCATTGTGTTAATTGCATAAGACGACGTTTATAAACGGAGAGTGCGTGTCCAATGCGTTAAATGTGCAAAATGTGCATATGTTAAAACATATGCACTATTATATAAAGGGGCAAGGTTGTTAGCAAAAATCTCGAAAAGTGTTTGATTGATTTACCTCTTATTTTACACGATTACGGGTATTCTGTTGGGTCGATTGCGAGGAGAAAATGCAATGCTGTGCTGTGTAAATTTTCGATTTCGTTTTCACTCTCGCAGTCGATTTCAACTACGAAAACAGATAATTCAAACCACTAAACACAATTTGAGACTTAAAGGCGGCGTTCCAGTAATATTATTACGCAACCAAAATTTTCCAAAACTTGGTAATGGTACACATTTGCAGATTTAATGTGTGAGAAGTGATGTCAATTCTCACAGGTTCAGTAGCTCGAGAGGTCGCTCTCATACCCCGAATTCCAATTATCCCAACCGATTTACCCGTTCATTTTAAGCGATTTCAGTTCCCAATGAATGTTTCTAATGCGATGACAATAAACAAGGTGGAAAGTCAGAAATCCAACTACGTCGGAATTGATTTACGCTCAGAGTGTTTTCCGCATGGTCCGTTGTATGTTGTTCTTTCACGGACTGAATTAGTTCAGAAAATCAGTTGACACACTTACCACAAAGCAACCAAAAAGCCAGGAACGTTGTACATTTTAAAGTCCTCTAATTTTATTGTACAAATCATTTAAAAACACCTCAAAAACAATAACCAAAAAAGAAGGCAAAGGACCCATACATATTTAGCAGTTGCAAAGCTTTGTCGGTTTCATTAGTACATCTTTATATTGCGTTTATGTTATCATCGTTGTACCTTTCTTAGTAACAAGAACAATTTTGACAACATGATTATTGATCATGCAAAAATACATACGAAAGTAAATATTTTGTCGTCAGACCAAAATTACGATTGTAATTTTTACTTAATGCTACATAGAGCCAAATAAGGTGAACTTTCATCAACGAACGAATAACGTAATAAAAAAATGAGAAGATATTTACCAAGTCATCGACTGTAGAGGGAGGCCGTGAGTTTACCACGTAAATGAAACTACCTACACCTCACGTACTGTGTTCTTAGTATTTATCATAAACAATTCTCTTACGGTACAAGTGCACAACTGGAACAAAATTATATCATTAACCGTTTTAACAATTACCATAATATATAAAATCGCTGTTATATTTGTATTCTTTCCAGACGCCACAATAGGAAAGATATCTGAACACCAATATAGTTTATATGATTTAGAAAACGTGCATTCATAAATAATAATCCAAAGAAGCTAATAATCCAAAGAAATTCACTTATACTTTGCAATACACAATCAACAACTATGAACACAAAATAAACATCCTACATTACTAAATAGCTATTCCGTGGGACTATCATCCATTCCCAGCTGCAGGTTGTCTATCTAACGGTTTTCAGGGGACATAAAAATTTTGTTTTGAGTATCTTATATAATCATTAGCCGAATTTAAAAATGTAAAATACTATCATACTCTACTCATTAAGAGGTATGATCTTACGCTAAAGGCTTAACACAGTAAGTTTACAATTACAGTTAAGAAACTGTGTATACGTCTTGAGGGAGTGCAAATTACCCAGAGTTTATTCATCCAGATTTTAAGAATGAGAGCAATTATCTACTTAAAATAAACGTTACACACAATTTCAAACCTGTACGAACCCTTCTGTCACTGACATCCCTCTAAAAATGACAAAAGTGAAAAAGTTTATCGCTTAATACGTCTTCGGCGTTCAAGTAGTAAAATGGTATCAGACACGACTTTTTAATTTATTACTTCTTTACTACCTACTCTATTCGCAACATATTTTGCAAACAGTATCCACATACACTACTCGATGTACTCACAAAGTTATAACATTGTACGACTCACAGTTCAAGAGATATGACGTCATAAACATTGAGATGCGAGAAAAACTAGCGGACGCTTAAAACGAAGCGCAAATTACCCGGACTATATTCATCCACTGCTTGTTAGTGAGAATACTTAGCGACTTCCAACAAATTTTAAAGACAATTTGAAACCTCTGCAAAACTTTACTCGAGTAGATGCTTAAAGTCAAATGTGTAACACATTAGTGAAGTATCAATGTTTGAGAATGTTTTATACATGCGAATTGGATTCTTTGAAGAATCGGGGGAAAACTGATATGTTGCTATGTTTTGAATGAAGAATTCTGTTTTAGTTGCTTACCTAGATAAAAAATGTTTCCCCAGACTCCCTAATATTTAACAGCAAATTTTCTTTTGTGTATGTGGTTTCTAGCTGTAACTAGATTAAGGTCTCAGCGTCAGTCTTACAGAGGAGATCGAATCCCTTTCTTTTTCCAGATTGTGAATCGCTCTTAATCCCTTTAAAGTACCCGTGTATTCGATTAAATATTTGGTTACTATATTTGGCTCAAGAGCGTATTTTAATGATATACGTACGGGACAGAATAAATTCTTATCTATTTAAGAGGTCAGACTCGTTAAGTGTGTTATGTCACAACAAAATAAGACAAAGTTTGTGTGTAAAAAAAAGAGAGCGGCGGAAGCACGTTTCCAGCCTCGAAAGGTCAGGTAGGAGCAACGTGAAACAATAAGAACGATAAAAACACTAATAAAAAAGGAGATAAATGAACGCATGTTGTCATGTCCGCCGCAATAAAAACGCTTTGGAATATTGGGAAGAAGAAGCAGAATCAGAAGGAAATGGAGGAGGAGGAGGAGGGCCGATGACGTCATAATCAACGATTGAGCAAGAAACAGCAACCATTGCGATGGAAAGAAAACATGGGACTAAAAAGGAAGAAAAAGACCATCGCCTTTGCATATGAATTAGCCAAGCGAAAAAAAGGCGTGAGTCAAAAATGTTGTTATCTTCCTGGTCGAAGCGAAATCAGTAGTTCCACACAATGGAGACCGCAGAGTGATGAAGACACTGCGCGCATAATTGTTCCACCCCCTGTTAGGACAATTTATTTATATTTTTTACATCATTGTATCTCAGATTGCACTAGGAATATGACAGGATGACAGAAATATTTGTTCTGGAGGTGGGACGTTGTTTCAAGCAACAACCGACTGACCAGTGTTTGAGGCTTGCTTTGAGATAAGAAAAATACATATCAAATGCTGTTCTGAATTGGTATCAGCATCAGAATGGCTCTTAGTATACTGTTAGGGGACCCTTGTGATAATATCAGTTAGTATCTGGGTTACAGAAATTAGATTTTTTGGTGCTGCCTTCAAACAAAAGAAACGTGGAGGAAGAAAGCTATGAACATTACGAAGCGGTAAAAATAGAGAATTAAAGAGAAAAGTGACAAGGAAGGTCATGTAGTCCTGTCGAGGATTCGAGTTTCATCAATTCTCATGTAGTTAGTGTTCTATCACTAGCAATTCGCTAGGCCGTGTTAGCTTATAACATATTTGATAACATCTTTTGTTCATCGGAGCTCAATGGCAGCTGACTAGGTCATTCCATTTTTGCGCGGCATGCAGTTAATATCCATCTTTAGCAAGCGCATTAAAGAAACCACAAATTACGAGAGCGTGCTGAAAAGTAATGCCTCCAAATCTTTTATGTGAAAAGTCTTACAACTTTTTAAATAAAACAGACATTAACTTTCTACCTCTTTATTCATCATGTCTACATGTTTGAAACCCTCTGCCGCTAGAAGGCTCCGAATTGTAGTGTGTAACATTGCGATGTGTAACGTTAGGTACACTGGCATGTGAGAAATAACGTGCTGTGATCAAGTTTCGAATTCGAAGAGTTCGTCTACATATGGAACAATCTTTCCTTCAGCATGACAATGCCACAACATTGAGCGCTGTCATATCTGCAACAATCCCTCATCCGATTTTCATATGTTTGTAAAACTTAAGGAACACCTTCCATGCCTTCATACTGATGAAGCAGTACAAGCAGTAGGGGAGGTTATGGCTTCGTCAACAGAGTCAAACATTCTGCTGTGACGGCATCAAGAAACTAGTCTCGTTGGGAGAAACGTGTGCGTCGCCAGCATGACTAAGATGAGAAATAAATGTGTTGACATGAAGAATAAAAAAGCAGAATGTTAATAACATTTGTGTTATTTAAAAACCTTAAAGAGTATCCGCGTGAAAAATTCGGAAGCACTACTTTTCAGCACGCCCCCGTGGGGAAGGTCGAGACAATTTTTTATAATGTCACTAGAAGCAACGTTGTCTGGAGTTTAATGTGGTGGAAGGCAAAGGAGACAAAGTTTTATTTAGTGAGGCAGGTGCACTGTTTCATCGACTGGTGATGTATTAAAGGAGCGGAAAAGAGCTGTGGAGACATGCCCGTCTTCAGAGATGGCTCTTTTGAATTTCTCTCCCTACTGAGTTCATTGTAGGAATTTGTCAGACGGGGATTTAGTTCTAAGATAAAAATCTGATTTAATAAAACGGAAAATATGAAAAGTTGAACTGGAAGCAAAGAGTGGCAATAGTACTGCACACATCGTGGCCACTAACATTTTCACTCAGAGTAACTTTCGATACTTTAAAGAAACCGACAGCTTAATTTCGTAAATTTCAGCTTCATTAACTGCCACGAGAGGGTAACATAAAAACCAATGTGTTTCCGTAACTTTCTAGCCCACTAAGCTACAGACATATTTTTTTATAAATTGAAATATGTGGTTTTTAGTATGATAACAGTGATACTCGATAAGACGTAACAGTACGAGAAGATCGTTTTGTGGTTAAAAGGAAAAAAAAAAGTAAAAACTCTTTTAATACTTTGGTTTTGTCGTGTTCTGCTTGAATGGCACAACATTCGGAATTTTACAGAGCTGTCTAGATGGGAGACACGTAATCACATATTGTCGCTCGCAGTATTTGAAGCTAATATAGTGGAACGAATATCTATATAGATGCGATTTGTCGGGAGGTATGACATTATCTGTTTACTATACGTTGTTCGTTGAAGAAGAAAGAGAGGAAGATTGCCGGCCGGTGTGGCCGAGCGATTCTAGGCGCTTCAGTCTGGAACTGCGCGACCGATACGGTCGCAGGTTCGAATCTGTCTCGGGCATGGATGTATGTGATGTCCTTAGGTTAGTTAGGTTTAAGTAGTTCTAAGTTCTAGGGGACTGATGACCTCAGATGTTAAGTCCCATAGTGCTCAGAGTCATTTGAACCATTTTAGAGGAAGATTAACGTCCAATCGGCTGAGAAATCATTAGTGGCGGAGCACAAGCTTGGATTACAGAAGGATGGCGAAGGAAATCGGTCATTTCCTATTCAAAGGAATCATTCCGGCATATCCTTGGAGCGATTTAGGTAAAACACAGAAAATTAAAATCTGTAAGGCGAGATGGGTATTTCAAATGTCATTCTCCCGAATGCGAATGCTGTGTGCTAGCCATTGCGCCACCTCACTCGGTTTCTTGTATGATTTGTGCGTTTGACAGTAGTTGGTGTGCGAATATATTACATTAATTTCAAGAACCTACTCTTACTGCTTCTATGCTCACTCTTTTACTTTAATACTTTTCTGGGAGAAAGGCTTATAGTTCTGTAAAGTTTTTCAAAGCTTCGATGACGTTGGGACGAAATGGATTGTGCCTACCCACAAACCATTACAGTTCTGTTTCGCTGTTCTTGATCTATTCTGGAGATATTCTTCAAAGGTTAGTAGCAAGGCAGCCGAATATTCGTTCGTGAAAATGATTTTAAACATAAAAAATAGATCTTAGATTTAGTGACAATATTTCAACATAAATATTTTTCACAGAACAAAAAACAACTGAATTTATGCATAGCTCTCAACAGACCTGATCTAAATTGAAACTGATTTCCAATCGAAGCTAACTCGGAGAAGGATTATGTTGAGCGTCACAAGTTTTCTAATACGGTACTTTTACTTGTGACTTAAACGGCGGAATAAGTAGCCGTAAATTTGAAAATGCACTATTCATATATCTCTCTCCGCAATTTAGAGCACACAAAAGACAGAACGAAAAGACACTATTCATATATCTCTCTCTGAAATTCAAAGCCCCACAAAAGACAGAGCGATACGCCGCTACTGTGTCCGGGCGAGCGGCTGATTGCAGGCCGGCAGTTGGTCCGTCGTCGGCCGGCAGGTTTCGTGCCGCGCGCCCGCACTCTCAGCCACCGTGCGCCCTAAGCCTCAATCGCTCTCCCATCTAATCGGTTAACTAGTCAATACCGTAACACCTGGCGTGATTGCAGGACATTACTGCACATGAGGGAGAAATTAAAGTAGGTGATAGCTCTAGACCGCTTTCAGTCACATGACGAACGGGACACAGAGCTTTTATACAAGCACATGACGTATGAACGAAGAAAAATTCAGGACTGTGAGATTTATTTTATCACGGATTCCGTTACTATTTTGTCACCACTATAATTCTTATTATTTATTTGTTTGATTGCTATCGGTTACGAAGCTCTACAGTATCGCCTTTAGAAACTTCCACATCAGCACAAAATAAGTTACTGTCGCCACCGGCCGGCCGCGGTGGTCTCGCGCTTCTAGGCGCGCAGTTCGGAACCGCGCGACTGCTACGGTCGCAGGTTCGAATCCTACTTAGGGCATGGATGTGTGTGATGTCCTTAGGTTAGTTAGGTTTAAGTAGTTCTAAGTTCTAGGGGACTGATGACCACAGTTGTTAAGTCTCATAGTGCTCAGAGCCATTTTTTTTGAACTGTCGCCACCACAGCCAGAAGATTGTTTCAGGTAACTGCAGTTAATTTCAGTAGGAGATTACGACGAGTTACGGCTAGCTGGTGAGCCATGTAGAATCAGACGTATCGACAACGTAGTGTCGCAACTACTAGAAAAGTTTCTGGTTATGAACTATCGGCACTACCTCTATTTTCCGTGAGTGGCTTTACTGTGTGTGGCGGAGCGTAGAACTATGGTTCCACATGTTTAATTTAAAAGACTTTATTATATGCTCAAAAACTTGAAACTGCGTTTAAAGTAGTAACCAAGGTTACAATCACGGCTTAGAACTGGTGATATACTCCTAAAATGATCTTAAAACGATATTTTTTGCGACAGAAGTGCTGCACTCTTACGTTCCGGATGACTAATCGAGAATAACAATCCGAGTGAGATGGATGTTTGTTAACATGTACTAGTAATCATTAATACGATGACCCCAGTTAATGTTGATGGCATATAAACATTTATTTTTAAAGTTTCTAACATCGCAATCTGATTTCGATGAGGTGAATTGAGGCACGTATCTTAGGTGCGAATAGCCATTGCGTTTCTAGCGGTTTCTAGAACTCGGAAATTTGACTTCAGACTAGGCCGATGTATCGCTAAGCAAATGCTAAGGATTTAGTACATGTATCGCCGCATTCACATTCAACAGGAAAAATCGGAAATTTTATTTCGTAGTAGGACTCTTCTTTGCAGAGTCAGCCCTGGAGTACAAAGTTCAAATGGCTCTGAGCACTATGTGACTTAACTTCTGAAGTCATCAGTCCCCTAGAACTTAGAACTACGTAAACCTAACTAACCTAAGGACATCACACACATCCATGCCCGAGGCAGGATTCGACCCTGCGACCGTAGCGGTCGCGCAGTTCCAGACTGTAGTGTCTAGAACCGCTCGACCACCGCGGCCGGCTCAGCCCTGGAGTGAAGTGCTTCGTATAAAAAACGTACTGCTTGTGGTACGTGCGATCGTTCCACAACCAATGAAATCAGTAGGGAGAAATTCTGACCTTCCAATTGCCATGCTTGTCTCTATAACTATGTCTTTATTGCATTTTCTTGGGCTTGTAAGAAAAACTGAATGGGAAATACCATTATTTAATTTTACATATATGACATAAATTGGGGTTAAATGGCAGTTTGTAGGCCAACTGTGTGCTGCGCTAATTAAATGATTAATTACTTTAGTATAATATAAGCAAATGACACTATCACAGTAGTCCGGGCAGTGCACGCCCCAGGTGATTCAGTTCAGTTTGAGGTTCATACACAATGAGAAGGTATAGCTGTATCACTCACGCTTTACTAGTTCTATGAACACAGATAATAAAAAGAGCGAATAAAATAACAATTCCAAACGTGTCCCCCTATGACTGAACTATATGTTCAATTTTGACTTGATCCTAGTATCTCCTGCAAGTACGTTCTACGAATTTCTCATTAAAAGTACTATAAACTTAAATTACGCAAATCAAGTAACGTAGGAACGCAAAAATAGGAAATTCATTATTTGTCCTTACTTTACGACCTATATGTAAGTTCATTCTCTGGAACGTGAAACACGTGTGAAAATCTGCCGGTGGCGGCGTAACTGATTATTGAGTCGAACAATTAAGAAATGGAACTTGCAGTCTTTCTTGGTGGATTGAAATACAGGTAATAAAATATTTTGGTTACCGCAAGATTTTGCTTATCGAATTTCTTATTGACGCATATCCAAAGAATATGTAGCACGATTAATAGTAAGTGTATGTCTTACCTGAGTTTTAACAAAACGACTGTTATAACTTCGAGAATATTGCGTAATGACTGTGTGAAATAATGCTGTCTAGCTCTGACCAATAGGAGGTAGTTATAATCTCGTGTGGTTTAATGGCCTGTTGCAAGTCTTTTAATTGGACGCCACTTCGACGAACTGCGTGGCCCTAACCTACCTCACTAACTCATCCGGGGAAAGCGGACCTATAGCTTAACGTGGAATCCGAAACACGTGTACTATACCACCAGACTCTGCTAATACATGAAAGCGAAGATGGGAGACGAATGGCAAAAAATAATGGGTGTTTTTCAGGCAATGAAGTTTCTTGCTCATGATATTCCTCTCATTGGAAAACTCACTGTCGAACTTGTGTGTAAAGAATAATACAGTGGGCAAATAATATGTTTTTTTGCCTCTATTGTCTAAGAAAAGGAAAATAATATATTACACCTGTTAGGGCGAGTTTCCCGTAGTTAATATACAATCAGCTGCTACTAAAATCTATCGAATAAATTACTTTGTTGTCACTAAACACAACACTTCCTCATATTGGTGTCTTTATATACACACAAACTTCTTGGTTACCCCAATGTATTAAATAAATCCACCACTAATAATATTTAGTAAATGGTTTCGTGTGGTGACTGCATAGTCCGTATTTTCTCGCAACAAAAGCAGTTTGACGTAATCAAATACGAATGTTTTACGTGTAGAAACCGTACGAGTCTTCGTTTGTAATATTTTCATAATTTGCTTTTAAACGTGTTTGTTGACAGAAGTGCGACTCCATTAAAATTCTTTACGATGTTTACGTTTTCTGGAATTATCATTTCACTGCTGAAACTGACTACGGGAAAGGAGATGTCTGTCAACTTTGATTAACTATTCCGGAAACAATGCGGAAAGTTTACGATCTATTCTTATCCAATGTGAGAATTTTTTTACTGTTATGGTTTAATATTAATGTTCATTTGGCTGCAGAGTGCTGACAGTTCTTCTCTACTGCAGACAACGATAGTTTTAGAACAAACAAAAATAAGTTAGAAACAAACTAAATATAATAAGAACGCAGCTGAGAAGAGTTTCGTTATTCTATATCACTTCGTACGCTTTTCTTCAAATTTTTATATGTGACCGCTCTTGAATATAAGCAGTAAATGTTTGGCGCACATCATTCTAGCTAAAACGCTGAATTTACAAAAAAGATGAAAGTTAACGGAAAGTTTAAACACTTCCGTTTCTTCATTTTTGTTTACTCGCCACATGAAAGCTGTTCACGAGAGGAATTTCAAATGTCAAGCTGCTACAAATCAGTTGTCCGCGTGCAAAAAGTTATCAGGGTACGGCCTTTGAATGTTTCAAACTTAAAAAGCGTTTGTGTAGTGACGATCTATTCTGTCGTAACTATCTGGCACATCTGTTGAAATACACACGTATTAAAAAAATTAAATAGATCCTGAGTAAACTACACTACCGAAATTGAAAATAAGAGAATGAATACTCCGTAGGAGGCGACACAGTATCGCTTTACTGGGGCTATTTCTTATCTTTTGGAACTAACATGTTTTAAGATTTTTATAACCATACAATGTTGGCTCTCACGGGTGGTACCTGCAAGCTTGATACTTTGGTTATATGGCCCTTTGACTACGGCTTAATACCCGAATAACTAAAATCAAAAGCGCTTTTTAAAACCTTTTTAATTGCACATGTAGTTACCCTGGCTCTCAGAGCAGTACTAGTATGACAATTGTAACAGTAGGATTATTTAGCAATCGAATGTCTGTATTCGATAAGATGCAAAATGATTTAAACAAGATACGGTGTGAAAAGTGGCAGTTGACCGTGAACAATAAGAAGTGTGAAGCCCTCCACATGAACACTGAAAAAAAAAAACTATTAAATTTCGGTTGCATGTAAATTACACAAAATTAATTGTTGCAGTTCAGTTAAATACCTTGGGATTACAACTGCAAACTGCTTAAACTGGAACCATCAAGTAGAAAATGTTGGGGGGAAAGCGAAGCAAACAGTTAGCTTTATTGACAGAATACTTATGCAAAAAACCTACTAAAGTGACTGTGCCTCAATACTTTTCCTTCCTCTTCCAAAGTGTTGCTGCACGGTATGGGATTCTTAACGGGTAGGGTAGCTGAAGGACGTCAAAAAATTTCAAGGAGGTGAGCTCCTTTTGTGTTATCACGAAATATGGGAGAGAGTGTCTCGGCCACTGCGGCGAGATGATGTCACGAAATATGTAATTAACTTTCTTCTCTGAAAGCGAATATATTTTTCTGACTCGCACCTACTTAGGAAGAAATGACAATAGTCATTTGGTAGCAGAAATCAGAGCTCTCACGGGAAGAGTTAAGTGATCATGTTTGCTATGGTCTATTCGAGAGCGGAATGAACAAAAATAGAAAGTGTTTGTATGAACCCTCTGCCAAGCACTTAAGTGTGATCTGCATTGTAGTCATATACATGTGGAAAGTGTAAGCCCCTTCAGTGATACCGAAAATTTCGCCATTCTCAAAACCGGATAGTAATAGCTTCCTTAAAACAGAATGATTATCATTGGAATTGCCCAGGAACACGGTTTAATTGAGCTGGATTCAATGATGAAGAGAGTGTGTATTTGCCAACTGAAAATCAAATTATTATTTCGTCATCTACTATCGTCATGGATGAAGCCACCTCTTTTTCATTTTATATAATCATAATTACATTTTCCGCCACTCCAGTTACTTAGCTGTTTCAGGAGGTAGTTTCCCTGCCCCTTCTAACAAATTCCAGCATGTTATCTTATCTTTGCGTTGCTAGCTCAAAAACGGTTAGTCTTTGAAATGGAAATGCTGACGGCGAATAACTGAATTTTATAACCATTTGTCTCAAATATCAATACCTAGTCAGCAATATAACTGAGGACTCGCCACGGTATTTCATCATTTTAATGTCCTCTGTTTGCGCTGTAATAGCATGTGAATAGTGCGTCATCTTCACTTGTCCGATACGATCTCATGGCTCTATCGAGAATCCCGGATGAAGTGTTTCACGGAATACGTCGCTGCGAACGAGTGCGCAGAGTAGCATCTGCTCTTCGCCGAGGCCACATATAAGGCTGGGAACCAGTTTGCCTATCCGACGCTCTGTAAGCAATGGATGCGAGCAATTGTGTTCGCTCAATTTGCCCTTACATCGCATGCTCGGCTGTGAGTACGTGAGAGAATGGACTGAACACTAGGCGGGCGACACATCGCAGTGTTCAAATGATATAGAGGTTCTCTTCATAAGGGGAAAGGTGGACAGATACTTGCAGTAGTTTATAATTGTCGTTATATGTAAGAGGCAATGTGCCGACTAACCGACTCAGAGACCCATCGTCGCTCAGCTGAAACCACTAAGGATAGAAACTTGAAATTTACGGAGAGTGTTGATCTTATACTGTAGGCGTCGTTTAAGAAGGGATTTTTCGATATTTTACCGCTAAGGGGTGAAACAGGGGATGAAAGGCTTTGCAAAAAATGTGATATTTAAGAAAATTTAGAAGCTGGTTTCTTCGTCAGATATAAAAAAAAGGTTATGTCGGCAGTTTTAGAAATTTAACTTCTAAAGAGTGAAATAGAGGATGAACGATTTTTTGCAAATATGCTGCTTTTAAGGCAATTTTTGAAGCTAGAACTAGCAATATTGGTGTTTGGATTTTCGGTCAGAAACATAAAAAAGTGTTTAAACATTTTTGGAATTTTAACCATTAAGGGGATAAAATAGTGCGTGAAAGATTATTTTGGAAATAAATCATTACTGAGCTATTTAAAGCTACTTATGTGGACGTTGGTATTTGACTTCTTGGTTAGAAATAAAAAAAAATACGTGTTTCATTAGTTTTGTAAATTCAACCCCTAGGTGAAACAAGGGATGAAATGTTTTACGAAAATAGCATTTTTGAGGCCAAATCTATGAAGACGTGAATTTGGCTTCCGGGTTAGAAGTAAGAAATTCCGCGTTTCAGTGCTTCGAGAAATTCAACCTCTAAGGGGGTGAAATAGGGGCTGACAGTTTCACTAACTCATCACCGCCCAGCCAAAACTGCTAGGGATAGAAATTTGAAATTTGGAGAGGGCGTTGCTCTTATACTGTCAGCATCGTTTAGTAAAAGCCTGTTCGAAATACCAGCCCAATGGGGGAGAAGCAAGGGTTGAAGATTTGTTTTGAAAATATATCGCTGTTACGGTAATTTTGAAGCTAGAACTACGAAAATTGATATTTAGTTTCTCAGTCAGAAATAAAAAAATAAATGCTTCAGCAGTTTTGAAAATCCAATCACTAAGGGGGTAAAACAGTAGGTGAAAGTTTATTTTGAAAATAAATCTTTATTTAAGTGCTACTAAAGCATTTTTAAAGCTACAGACGCGGATATTGGTATTTGATTTCTCGGTTGGAAGTAAGAAAGATACGTCTTTCAGTTGTTTTGTAAATTCAGCCCCTAAGGAAGTGAAACAGGAGGCAAAAGGCTTTATGAAAATATTTCTTTATATTAAAATATTTTTAAAGCTAAATATATGAAAAGTGAAATTTGACTTCTAAAGAAATATGTGTTAAGGGATGCAAATTTGTGTGGAAGTATCACCACATGAATTCAAAAGGCGGGATTAAAAAAGACGTCCGACTCCAGTTACCGGAATCACTTTTTTGTCAGAAGTATATTCTGAAAAGACCATGCTTCTATAACCTTAATCAGCGTTAAACGCTTAAAAGATGTGGCAGTTTGTTGAAGAATATATAAATTCTTCATAATCATTACACACTTTTGCTAGTGAAATAATTTTTTCACGTCGCTACGATCTTCGTCACAGACTCTGGAGACTGAACCACTGTGCTGAGTCCTCACAGAACAAGAGTTGCGCAAAGTATTTCTTTCAGAGGGCGTCGGTACGCTCATACAACTATTTTATGAGGAAATAGGATGATTTAGCAAAATCCTGTGAATGACTGCAGACAAGACTGTACCTTCCAGTTAAATTATTGTTGTGACACTATAGTGCCGATAAGTGACCAGCTACTGTAGCTGCCTGATAGAGATAAATTTCAAACGGGCGCTTGGAGCAGCCTGTGGCTACCGCCTTACTTGTACACTGACAAGTTATTCCGATTCGTTCCGCTACTTGGGGAAAACTAATTTACATATTGTACAAGTGTCAAGAAGAGAAAAATGCTGCGGTATCTGGGGTGCAGCACGAAGGGGAGTCGTAGGTTGTCTAAACTTTCTCTCGCAGCAAATATACAGATTCGTATACAGCGGGTCGTTAGAAATTAGGCCGAGTGAGTAAGGTTTCGAATATGGAGTTTTATTAGGAGATATTCCCTTTATCGGCTACGGTAAATGCAAAATGTAACGAAGTGTATAATTTCAACACTTATGCTGACTCCAAAGATTTCTCACAAGCGTGAGTTTTGTCGTGACGTAACACGGAGGCGTACTACTGCATCTGACAGCATCTGTCTGCAGTCATCCCGAACAAACGCCAGGAGCAAGATGAATAGCCTGAGAGGGATCAACTGTGGACCTCCCCGACGTCCGCATTTAATCTCACTTTACTTTTTTCCTGTGAATGTCTTGAAATATGTAACTAACGATGTCCCAATAAAAACGGAAACAGATTGGCCCATATAAAATCTTATCTACATCTACATCTACATCTACATTGATACTCCGCAAACCACCCAACGGTGTGTTTCAGTTTCGTCCATCATTAGATCGAGTACAATATCATTGTGTTCAGCATTTTGCTGCTTGATTGTTCCAAGTAGAACTGCTTTCTTGTTTACCAGCAAAGGAAACTTGGAAATAATACGACAACGAGTGATTTCTAGCAACTGTTGTTCTTACTGTTTTGTCTAATAAATAGATGTATCGTTTTTCTTTAAAATATGAGGTACAGCTAATTGTTATATTGGAAACGTTCTTTTGTTTTCAGCATTCAGTTTAGTTCCCAGTTAGTTTTACTTGGTCCTTTTCCAGAGTTTAAGTATTTCTTTAAAAACCTACGTACTTCTTGTTACGCATTATCCTTCTTCCGGGATGAGACTGGTTCACATAACGTTCGATTTTATTTCTTCCGTAAAACATGTCAGCCAGGGCCGCGATCGCACCGTCAGCAGTACCACAGTCAACTCCACGCTATAGTCACCTCCAGCGAAATTATAGCATTGACGCGAGTTTAAATTGCAATATATTTCGTTCATCTGATGATGTATCTACATCAAAATATAGGACGTCTGTTTGTTCAGCTATTTCTTCGTATATACTTTCCTTCGTCAGATATCATATACAAGTGTGAGCATGGAACACGCCGCTCACTGCGGTTTTGCACCGTTACTCTTTTTCGTAACACAGCTCTACGTATTACCACTCGATCCATTTTCTTGCACAGACGCTCTTGTCCGGAAAATTCGTCTTAAAATTCACGAGAGTCAATTAAATCAGTCGATTAAAAGTGCAGTAAGACGTTCTTCTCTTTTAGAAATGAAAGTAACTAAAATGTAAGAGTAAGTGCGTGCACTGTACGTTTTCAAAATGAAGCAAAGAAACTGAAAAAGAAAAAAAAACGTAGATTTCCGAAAGCATACATCACGGTTAACCGAAACGAAGAGCAGTCAACAACATGCAATATCTTATGTTAGATGGCGAACCCAAATTTGTGTTAAAGTTGTAGTCTAGAACAGGGGTTCCCAAATCTTCCCCTGACGGAAAACTTTGAGGATTGTCATACTTCAATGAAACACTGTGTTTATATTGCAAGTTATTACAATTAAAAAAATTAAATAACTTTCTCTATCAGTGATCAGTTTTAAATTATAACTAACAACACAGTTATCATAAGGAAATTTGAAAGAAATAATTGAATATGCCGAAAGAAACGCCATATTATTAACAGTTTTTTGAGATGCACTTATTCACTTCCCACGGAACACCAGTGTTACGTGGAATACAGTTCGGGAAACCCTGGTCTGGCCACCGAGTGTCGAATTTAATGTTCTGTACTCGGAAAACATGCAACGCAAAATCACCGAGGATGAGAGTTTGAAGTAGAAAATTACTATTGTTGTAACGAAGAGTGCCCTACATCCTTTATTGACGCTTTATTGACACTGTCAGAAATTGAGGTACGAATATTGTTCAAAGAGAATTACGAGTTTTATGCAGAACGACATTTTTTGTCGCGTCTAGACGACGCTGATTGTTAAAATATCTCATGCGATTACTTCGGGCAGTAAAAATTATTTTAAGAATAGTGTGTGCTTGCTTAACGGTGATGGTTATTTTTACCTGTTTGAGACCACAGAGCTCAACATACTTTATTTTCCGCTTTCTGTAGCATTGCGTGTAATCGGTTAATGGTGTCTTTTTTTTTTTGGGAGTCAGAGATGTACATATCACGCCGACTCCAAGTATCCTTGGAAATCAGTGCGAAAATGAACTGAATACAAAATTCTTTACCAGACCATTGAACTGATTAAACACGAATTCAGCAGTGTTATTAGAAGAAAAAATATAGGAAAGGAAATTTTAGTTACCATTTGGAACCAGAATCTGAGTGTACGAAGCTTACCTAATGCGAATCTCAAAAGTTTATCTGATGTCATTAAGTAGGCACTTGCTGGCAAATTGTTTGACGGGACTTCCGCGTGCACAGTAAAGCCTTGTCGTAAAGTGAGTAGCACTGACTACAGAGTACTATTTCGGCAGAGTGGTGAATGGATCAGTTCATACATTTTGTTGTAGATGCTTAGAGGCAAGAAATGACAGAAAGACAAAGGTATGAAATGAAGTCATGTTATAATCAAGCTTCGATATTATCCCGTAATATGAGTGATTAAAATTGAAAATCATGTGTACAACATCCAAAAAAATCTCGTTCGAGTAAGCAAGTCAACAAGGGACCTATGAGTATACTGAAATTTTACTGGAGTGAAAAGGGCATTCTTTCCATTTGCACTGACACAGGCTTCAGAATGAACAGGATGTCAGGTTCGCAGATAATGATCCTTTGTTGTTATTGAACGCTCTTGTCTTAGGTACGTTGAAGATACACATCAATGGCCCACAACTTCCTATTGTGGCAATGCAAAAACTTCTCATTAATTCACGAAATAGAATATCGCACTTTTTCCACTAAACATATATCTAGTGGATAAATTAAAAGACCTGGCAGCGTGTCACGAAAAGCGGAGTTCATGGAACAATTAAAATTCCATTCAGCTGGTGCATATTTCTGATTGAAGCAATTACAGTTACGTAAATAGATTGGTTATTACAACGGACTGCCGGGAAACTTTTTCATTCTTCTTTTTTTCCCAAATCTTCGCAGAGACTCTTCAACCCAGATGCGTTATATGTCGGCGTTAAAGTTAATTTTTTCCTGTTCGCAGGGTATTTTCAGCTTACAGTTTTCTACATTGACGGATTCACTACAACTCGCATATTTGCTTCCTCAATCAAAGTGTTTATTCGTAAGATTTCTTGCTAATTGCCTTTAAAACACAGGTTTTACTTCAAAAGAAAAGCCGTGGCAGTGTTTCAATAACATTTACTGTTTTAGCCCTCAGATATCGCCAGTTTTCTTCACAACAGACGTTTTGGATTCATAAGCAATCCTTCCTCAGACCTACCTTTATCCTCGTCAGTTTGGGATTAAAATAGCCTCCACATACGGTGCTCAGAGGCTTGGAATAGTACAATTCACTGTAGCTTCACATTTGCGTTTGGACAACAGTTGTTTCGCAAGCTTTATTTCAGTATTTTGTATGTTCATCGAGACGTTTAACGGGACTCAGAATTTTCACTTACATTACGCTTTTTACCTCGACCTTCTCCTTCATAGCACGTCTACCGTCGGACACACATTCATTAGATGAAATTGTGGATTTTGATCTCATCAGCGCTCATTTTATAATTTAGATGTTATATTATACTTCTTGTAATTATTGAACTCGCATTTCAAAAGAAGAGATAACATATAAACTATAACCTTAACTGCTTGTCTTAATTTTGTTTCTGAGAATGCAAGACGCGTTGCGAAGACTCTTCCAACAAAAACGACATAATAGGCTCAAATATCTTGCGAGGATCGTTGATTTTAAAGAAAATGAAAATAAAAATTGTTAATTGGTGTTCTTGTGTGATCCATCGCAAGAATTCGTCCTTTATAATCACAGTTCTCATTTCATAAAAAAATTAACAGCTATAGTTGCAATGAAGTGAGCTACCACACTTCCCAATCTTCTATTACTCTCTTTTCCTGCCGCTTCAACAAGGAACCTTTCCGCACGTCTCAGATATAGCTAAACGTCCACTGGGGGGATTTATGTGCAGCCATATTGGCCTTTATGAACATCAAAACTTGTTCTGTTAAAATATTTCTTCGTCTACCGGTATTTCTTTTCTTTAGATTCCAGCGCGGCGTTTTCTCTTTTGTAAAACGTGTTTTCGGCTTTTTCTGCCATCACACTAAGAAAGATCTCATTTAGAAGTGTAAGCTGAATTCAGTATATTAAGAGATGTGTAGTGTCAAATACGGAATAAATAGAAAAATGTGTGCTAGACGAATACTATTCGCTTCATAATAAAGTTATTCAATAGATAAGGAAAAACTCCATTCCCACTCAAACTGAACTGCGTTATGAATACTACGCTACTCGGTATGTGCTGCTGTTTCAAATGTTACATAATACCTAAAAAAATGGGAATCTTTCCCTAATGACTTTGCATTTATTGAATCTCGCATAAAGAGAAGATCTAGCAACTGACAATAGTGGATTTATAATTAGAACTCGGTACTACCGTTTGATGCGTCATAGAGAGAAACTTTCTCCACCGCTAACATTTCTGGCGCAGTGTAATGGAAATGACTCCACTAACTGCAATACAAAGAAATTATTCAGATTTAAAATATTTGCTTAACTGAGCATTCACGTTTAGTCATGCTAGAATACGTGCGATAGAGTTTCAAAAGGATTCAAGGAATTTGTCTGTCGGATTATTTTGTGTGCTCTTCTGCAATGGCTAGCAATTTGTGTTTGCTGATACAGAACAAAACACTAGCGTGCGAATCTAATTTAAATTCCATGTACTTCGTGACATGTCCGCAGTCAGATCTGGCTAACTTTGTTAGTACCTGAAAGAGATTAGTACCTGGATAAAAACCGGTGACCAAGACAGTAAGAAACAATAGAATCAATAGTTATTTTCGAAAATTCAGCAATTATCTCAATACCTCAACTATTAGGGCGGTAATAAACACTTCACACTTCTAGATTTTTCTACAAACCCGTTAAAAATACACTCCTGGAAATGGAAAAAAGAACACATTGACACCGGTGTGTCGGACCCACCATACTTGCTCCGGACACTGCGAGAGGGCTGTACAAGCAATGATCACACGCACGGCACAGCGGACACACCAGGAACCGCGGTGTTGGCCGTCGAATGGCGCTAGCTGCGCAGCATTTGTGCACCGCCGCCGACAGTGTCAGCCAGTTTGCCGTGGCATAGGGAGCTCCATCGCAGTCTTTAACACTGGTAGCATGCCGCGACAGCGTGGACGTGAACCGTATGTGCAGTTGACGGACTTTGAGCGAGGGCGTATAGTGGGCATGCGGGAAGCTGGGTGGACGTACAGCCGAATAGCTCAACACGTGGGGCGTGAGGTCTCCACAGTACATCGATGTTGTCGTCAGTGGTCGGCGGAAGATGCACGTGCCCGTCGACCTGGGACCGGACCGCAGCGACGCACGGATGCACGCCAAGACCGTAGGATCCTACGCAGTGCCGTAGGGGACCGCACCGCCACTTCCCAGCAAATTAGGGACACTGTTGCTCCTGGGGTATCGGCGAGGACCATTCGCAACCGTCTCCATGAAGCTGGGCTACGGTCCCGCACACCGCTAGGCCGTCTTCCGCTCACGCCCCAACATCGTGCAGCCCGCCTCCAGTGGTGTCGCGACAGGCGTGAATGGAGGGACGAATGGAGACGTGTCGTCTTCAGCGATGAGAGTCGCTTCTGCCTTGGTGCCAATGATGGTCGTATGCGTGTTTGGCGCCGTGCAGGTGAGCGCCACAATCAGGACTGCATACGACCGAGGCACACAGAGCCAACATCCGGCATCATGGTGTGGGGAGCGATCTCCTACACTGGCCGTACACCACTGGTGATCGTCGAGGGGACACTGAATAGTGCACGGTACATCCAAACCGTCATCGAACCCATCGTTCTACCATTCCTAGACCGGCAAGGGAACTTGCTGTTCCAACAGGACAATGCACGTCCGCATGTATCCCGTGCCACCCTACGTGCTCTAGAAGGTGTAAGTCAACTACCCTGGCCAGCAAGATCTCCGGATCTGTCCCCCATTGAGCATGTTTGGGACTGGATGAAGCGTCGTCTCACGCGGTCTGCACGTCCAGCACGAACGCTGGTCCAACTGAGGCGCCAGGTGGAAATGGCATGGCAAGCCGTTCCACAGGACTACATCCAGCATCTCTACGATCGTCTCCATGGGAGAATAGCAGCCTGCATTGCTGCGAAAGGTGGATATACACTGTACTAGTGCCGACATTGTGCATGCTTTGTTGCCTGTGTCTATGTGCCTGTGGTTCTGTCAGTGTGATCATGTGATGTATATGACCCCAGGAATGTGTCAATAAAGTTTCCCCTTCCTGGGGCAATGAATTCACGGTGTTCTTATTTCAATTTCCAGGAGTGTATATAATGTAACGGGCAGTTCGATGGGAACACTGTTGTCAGAATCGGTAATCGAACTTCGAATTCAAACTGTACTGCTATATTCTGAGTATGGACAACTGTACAATTTTGTACATATTTGACATTCCTTCCACAATACAAATGCAAGCATCATGTATGTACAGCTAACGCCATTAGTAATACCTTCCCAGAGAAAAAGACAAAAGACCGTGCTTGTAAAGTCAATGGAGACAAGTCTGTCTATAAGAGCCTATAGACGATAAAACCTGTAGCTTTTTGTAGTGATTTACGTACGTTTAAAGTGAATGCCAGGATACATTGATTCCACTACCAAAGAGCTACAAGGTAAAAAAAAAAGGAATGCAATAGAAACTTGAAGAAAATTCCATGCTTACAAATAAAAAGTGTCAAAACAGTATGAATAGTACTAATTCAAAGTCAAAACGGAACGAGTTAACAATTCATGATCAACCACGATCACTGTTCGGCATGTTAAAGCAGTACGAGCAACGTTAAGCTAAAGTCAAAAGGGTTCGAATGAACCTTTTATTACCCAGACGGTCGGGCACATGAATAAGGACTATGTTCCTTTCGCAGCTTATTAGAGACGTATCACTACTTCACCTATTACCATTGTTTGTATCTCATCACTTTTATGTTTTTTGCATTTTTTGTTCGTACTATGCATCCAGTCAAGGAATTCTGCTACATAATCAGCAAAATAACTCATGATGGACGGAGTAAGGAGGACATAAAAAAGAGATCAACAATGGCAAAAACGGCGTTCCTGGCCAAAAGGAGTCTATCAGACATCGGCCTCAATCTGAGGAAAAAATCTCGGGAAATGTACGTTTGGAGCTCAGCATGTAGTAGTGAAACATGTATAGTATGTATAGAAGTGAAACATGGACTCTGGGATAAACTTAACACGAGAGAATCGAAGCTTTCTAGATGTGGTGCTACAGACGAATTTTGAAAATTGGGTGTACTGATAAAGTGAGGAATGAGGATCGTTGAGGAAAGGAATATATGGAAAACACAGACAAAAAGAAGGTACAGAATGATAGGACATCTGTTATGACATCAGGGTATAACCTCTTCAGCTTTAGAGGGAGCTTTAGAGGGTAACAACTGTAGAAGAAAACTGAGCTTGGAATACATCCAGCATAGAATTGAGGACGTAAGTTGCAATTGCTACTTTTAGATGACAAGGTTGGCACAGGAGAGGAAGTTGTGGCGGGCAGCATCACGCATCAAACCAGTCAGAAGACTCATGATTCACAAGAAAGAAAAGTCTGTGAACGTCATGATATGCAGTCTTATAATCGATAATAAGTGACGTCTACCACCAGTCCAACTGTAAACCATGATTTTCTGTGGGCAATAAATTGTGGTTACAATATTTGCAGTCTCTATGACCCTGTGTTTCTTCCCATTCTTCTATCCACTTGTTATGCTTCCTAGGCATTAGGTCGGCTACAATGACATAGATGTTAATGAAGAGCATCTGCAAGTATGTTGTCAGTCTATATCAAATCATCAGCATGGCTGAACCGAAGCTGGCGGGGACCACTGGGGAACAGAATTAACAGGGAAATAAGAACGCTATAGTTCCAAACTCTTTTTGTCCCACCAGAAGTTAACGTCACGCTGAACGATACGTGCTTCGAGCGGACATGGGCGAGACGGTGACTGCTCATTGCTTTTATGCGTCATTAATAAGCAAGCAACACCAGTCGTGGAGCTATAGTCGTGTTAAATATTGCCGCTGTAACAATCAGCCGGGACAACTGTGATTACGAGAGACGGGGGGAGACGGTGGGAGATGTCCCGCGGATGATCTGGCCGGACGCGAGTGATAATAATGGGGAGGGTCAGAGCCACCGCGCCTCGGGGCAGGGGCCGGCTCCGGTCTGCCTGGCAGCCGGCAGACAGGTATGCGGGAACACAGAGCTCCACTACTGTCAACAGCTGCCCTTCCGCGACCATGAACTACCTGTTAGGTGCCGCTGTGCTTATAGGTCGACTCACACGGCACGCGAGCGGAGAGGCAGCCTCACTTCAGATGTCTCGGGACAGGCCTCACACGTACACTACTGGCCATTAAAATTGCTACACCAAGGAGAAATGCAGATGATAAATGGGTATTCATTGGACAAATATATTATACTAGAACTGACATCTGATTACATGATCATGTAGTTTGGGTGCATAGATCCTGAGAAATCAGCACCCAGAAAAACCACCTCTGGCCGTAATAACGGCCTTGATACGCCTGGGCATTGAGTCAAACAGCTTGGATGGCGTGGACAGGTACAGCTGCCCATGCAGCTTCAACACGATACCACAGTTCATCAAGAGTAGTGACTGGCGTATTGTGACGAGCCAGTTGCTCGGCCACCATTGACCAGACGTTTTCAATTGGTGAGAGATCTGGAGAATGTGCTGGCCAGGGAAGCAGTCGAATATTTTCTCTATTCACAAAGGCCCGTACAGGACCTGCAACATGCGGCCGTGCATCATCCTGCTGAAATGTAGGGTTTCGCAGGGATCGAATGAAGGGTAGAGCCACGGGTCGTAACACATCTGAAATGTAACATCCACTGTTGAAAGTGCAGTCAATGCGAACAAGAGGTGACCGAGACGTGTAACCAATGGCACCCCATACCATCACGCCGGGTCATACGCCAGTATGGCGATGACGAATACACACTGTCAATGTGCGTTCACCACGATGTCGCCAAACACAGATGCGACCATCATGATGCTGTAAACAGAACCTGGATTCATCCAAAAAATGACGTTTTGGCATTCGTGCACCCAGGTTCGTCGTTGAGTACACCATCGTAGGCGCTCCTGTCTGTGATGCAGCGTCAAGGGTAACCGGAGCCTAGGTCTCCGAGCTGATAGTCCATGATGCTGCAAACGTCGTCGAATTGTTCATGCAGATGGTTGTTGTCTTGCAGAAGTCCCCATCTGTTGACTGAGGGATCGAGACGTGACTGCACGATCCGTTACAGCCATGCGGATAAGATGCCTGTCATCTCGACTGCTAGAGGCCGTTTGGATCCAGCACACTCTTCCGTATTACCCTCCTGAACCCACCGATTCCATATTCTGCTAACAGTTATTGGATCTCGACCAACGCGAGCAGCAATGTCGCGATACGATAAACCGCAATCGCGATAGGCTACAATCCGACCTTTATCAAAGTCGGAAACGTGATGGTTCGCATTTCTCCTCCTTACACGAGGCTTCACAACAACGTTTCACCAGGCAACGCCGGCCAACTGCTGTTTGAGTACGAGAAATCGGTTGGAAACTTTCCTCATGTCAGCACGTTGTAGGTGTCGCCACCGGCGCCAACCTTGTGCGAATGCTCTGAGTAGCTAATCATTTGCATACCACAGCATCTTCTTCCTGTCGGTTAAATTTCGCGTCTGTAGCACGTCATCTACGTGGTGTAGCAATTTTAGTGGCCAGTAGTGTAATATACGGCACACAGTTGGTATAAATTACAGAAAAAATATAGTGAAATGATCGTGTGGCATTGACGTTCGGGCATCCCCACCTGACGAAGTTGGCCGTCGAGTTGCAACTCTTTTAAGTTGACGACGCACTGAGAAACTTGCGTATCGATGATGATGAAATGATGATGACAACACAGTACACATACCCCAAGTAGAGACATTATCCGACACAACCACGAATCGAACCCGGACCCGTTGCATGGCAGTCAGACGCGCTGACTCCTTTTTTTTCCGTCGTTGGTCACGGCATTTGGTCTGGGTGGTCGTCACATGACAGCTCTTCAAGTTCAGTATTGAATGTTTCACTCACTTTCTTTTGTTATAGAGGCTGTCTGAACAAGCTAAGGGGGTAGACATTGCAGAAAAATACTAATCAGTATACTAGCCGGTATATGTCAGCACAACCTAAGGATTCTTGACAAAATACAGAGAGTGGATATGGTATACACCTAAATAACATTCAAAATAAGTTGTATGGCACAAGTAAAGCCACTGCCGCTATCGGTCACTTCGTTAGCTGCGGACGTATGTTTAAAGTTAAATATGAAACACAGACACTGACCACAGACAACGGCGATTTAAATCTTACAGATGTATACAATAAACAACAAGTACCGAACATTTGCAAAACCGTGCGGTTCTATGCGCTGCAGTCTGGAACCGAGCGACCACTACGGTCGCAGGTTCGAATCCTGCCTCGGACATGTATGTGTGTGATGTCCTTAGGTTAGTTAGGTTTAAGTAGTTCTGAGTTATAGGGGACTGATGACCTCAGATGTTAAGTCCCATAGTGCTTGGAGCCATTTGAACCATTTTGTTAAATCATGTGACAGCTCGTTTTTGACGAGTAGTATATTAGGACTTGTGTGTCTACCTCCTCCACTACCCTGTCCATCAGTCCAAGACCGTACTTTAACAAAACTTTAACAAAAATG